>NC_034409.1:20448757-20541459 GCF_002078875.1 Numida meleagris | reverse complement strand
AGGAGAGGAGAGGAGAGGAGAGGAGAGGAGAGGAGAGGGGAAAGGGAAAGGGAAGGGGAAAGGGAAGGGGAAAGGGAAGGGGAAAGGGAAAGGGAAAGGGAAAGGGAAAGGGAAAGGGAAAGGAAAACACTGTGAAACAGAAAACAGCAAATTAGAATTACTAAAATCATTTTCCTGACAAGTTTATGGTAACAAGCTGTTACTTTATGATGCTTTGTTTTAGTAGTCATCCAGAAAAATTCCTCTGCACACAGAGTCTGGTTCAGCTTCTCCTTATTAGATCATCTTTACGAGATGACCATGTTATTTGGTCCCTGGAGTGCTCTTGGTATTTTCAAAATTGGTTTAAATAGGTTAAATATGAATACTTTGAATTAAGCTGTTTTAAAATAGCCCATTGAGGGATTGCTGCAAAGCCAGAGATTAAAAATAAAATAAGGGTTAAATGTAACTACTCCACTTCCTCGGACACTACCTGCGGTAGCTACCATAGCAATTCTTGCTGCTCTGCTTGTCATTAACCTGAAATGAAGCTGAGATGTGCTGGTTCTGTGTTGCGGCTGTGTTGTGGAAGTGGGGCGAGGTGTGGGTAGCATGTTCTCTTTTTTGGCATTGCTGGGTTTTCACAAAATGACACAGAATCATGGAATGGATGGGGTTGGCGGGGACCTCTGGAAGTCAAGTGGTGCATCTCTTCCTCAAGTAGGAACACCCAGAGCAGATTTCTTTTGCCTCTTGGAATTGTCCCTGGGCACCACTGCAAAAAGCCTGGCTCCGTCTCCCTTTAGGTTTTTAACTGTTAGGAGAGCCAGTGTCTTTCTAATAAAAAAAGCAAATTCTGGGGAAAATGGAACAGGTACTTGTTTCACTTCCACATTGCTGTTGTGTTCTTCATAGAGAGGCAAATGTAGGCTGCCAATAAAAGGTCCCACAGAAACTGGTTCTCAGTGATTCTGCTTGGAGTTCATGACTTGCTTGGTATTTCCTGATTGATTATTAGCAACTGAACCAACCATTGCACTGCCAAAGTTACGGATCAGATACCCCAAGTGAGCTTTAATGGTGTAATTATTTAACATCTTTGTATAAAAGCTTGGCAGGTAGAATTTAGAAAAAAAGACTACACAATTTAAATAGTTTATTTCTGTGATCGAGGGGTAAAGAATTTGTCCACTAATTTTTTAGTAGTTCTTGAGGAATACTGACTTCTGGAAGCTGTCCCTTCAACATCTATCTATCTGTTGCTGTGGATTTTTACTGGATATGACATAGTGGTCCACTGTGCTTGACTGTAGTATTTTTAATCAACAAGATTGTGTTTCAAAAAGCACAAATGAGCTTTTTTTGGGGGAAGAGCAGATCTAGACATGTTAATTTAAGCTTCAGATGTGACTTTTAAAACTGACCTACTCAAATCTTCTATTTACCCTTGTGTAATTTCAATTTAGGTTAAATCAGCAAGCAATTAAGTCTAAAGAAGAGTATGCACAGAGAGGGTTGTATAGATCTAAGTAAGCAGTTTTAGTCAACTCTATTATGTTGAATCAGTGTTCCCTTTTATTTAAACTATGCTTAAAAATTACTTTGTCAAATCCTTACATAAAATGTTGTAACTCAAGTGATGTATTAAATTAAAAAGAAATCAGAGGTTAGTTCATGAGAGCAGTCATGTGCTGTAGCATCATACGTCTTGAGAAGTGAAGGGTTTACAAACAGATTTCTCTTAGGGAAGAAAAGCAATTGACACCCAATTAGTGTTAAAGCATATTCCTAAAGCTCAATGACTTGAGAGCAAATTACAGTTGTCATTGTGGATTTGTGAAGTGTGCTGAACCGTGATGCATTCCTTCAGAGGGAAGTTGCTCAGACACGAAAGTATATAACAAGCGCAGCAAGTACAAGTTCTCTATGTTTCTATAATATCAGTGCCTCAATAAAACAAATTTGTCAAGTAACCACAAGGTCAACTGAATGCATTTTTACAAATTCCTGCTATTTGTTAAAAACCTATCAATGGCTCCCTGAGCTTTCAGCCAAACTCCAGCTCATCGTTCCCTCTTCTACCAGCCATTCACAAACCATTGTGTTTGTAGCTGCAAGCTGACACAGAGATGGCAGTCTGTCCGTGAGCAAAATAACACAAGGGAAAGCTTTTTGCTATGTGACTAGTCAGCGAAACTGTTTCTGAGCCTGGCCTTTCCTCCTCTGAGCATGGCCAATCCACTGAGTGGGCATCTATGCAATGCGATGGTGATCAGGTAAACCCTAATCAGCAAGGGAAGTCCTCAAATGTCTTTGCTCTTGCTTTATTCATTGAATCATAGAATCATCTAGTTTGGAAAAGACCTTCACGATCACCAAGTCCAACCATCAGTGTGACCTTCCAGATCCTCTCACTGTTGACCGTCTTGTATGTGCTACACGGAACATAGCCCCTAGCCTCGACTTCACCATCATCCACTCATTTTAGCAAGTTGGCCAGCAGCGCATGCTGAAGCCAGGCTGGGTGATCTCAAGTCACTTACATGGCTTCACTCACACTCTTAACTCAGTAGCAACAAAGTTGTCCTGAATAGCAGTGATTTTCTCAACTGGGAGCAGGGACTGCTTAGTGATGAAGTAATTAAATTGCGTGTCTCATGAAAAGCCTTCACTGTTAATTTATAGTATTTGTCATATCTCTGGGAATGCAGTCACAGAAACAAAGAATGAATTGAGAACAAAAGGAGTGAACTTGAGAAATTTTAATTTCTGAAAAATTTTATGACAATTTGAAGCTTGTTTCAACTGATTTTAAGAAATCCTTTCTAAGCTTCTAGGAGTATAAAGAAAAATTTAGTGTTTTCTAATTTTTTTTTTCTCAGCAAGCTCATTGGTCAAGAAAGAGATAGTACTCTTTTACTACAATTAAAAGTCCTATAAGATAAATGGGATCTTAATATACTTTTTGCTTAGTATCAGTTCTGAAAAACTTGTTCTGTCTCTCCTGTCATTGATGAAGAATGTGGGAAAGGGTAAGGAAAGGTGAAGGTAGAGTGAGCCATAGGGAAGAGAGAAATCTTAAGTATGAAAACAGGAAATTCAACACGAGGCACACACAAATGTAATGGCAGTTAACTCTACACAGTGCAAGTAGGAAATTTAAGTTCGTATAAAGCCTTATAAAGTAAAGTATGAAGAAAACTTCTGTACATTCACATCACGCTACTTCTTCCTTCACTCGCCATGAGTAATGATAGACTTTTATTTGAGAAGACTTGTCCTTCATTATTTTTATCTTCTTATTTTTCAGATAATAATGTTAAACTACTATTATATATTATACCAATTAATACTGGTGTAAATTTTATTTTAATTTTCTTAAGTAGTTCGATCACTTTCTCTTTGCAGGACCCTCACCCTACTGGAATAAGACCTCAAAGTGGTCCACAAGCAGGTGGAACCACACTTACCATCACTGGTATGAACCTGGCTACTGGTTCCAAGAAGGATGTTCGTGTTTTTCTCGGTAGCCAGCCTTGCAATGTGTACGTACCCTGGGTAACTAACAATACAGAGTTGTATCCCAACAAAGCACCAACCTTTTCTGGCCTTTAGAAATTACGCAAATCTATTGTCTACCTCTTAGTGACTCATGCTGTGCAATGTGGTTCTGCACGTAATGTTTAGACAGAAACTCACTCGAGACTTCAGCTGGAAGAGGCAGCTGCAAAAATCACCAAAGTTAAAGAATTCAGTTATGCAAAGAATTTTCCAGTTTCAGCTCACTCTGCTTGACTGACTGCTCCAAATCTGGCCATGCTCTCACTCAGCATGTCCTGAGTGGTTCCATATACATGCACACTTTTAATCCTCTTGTGCACCCTGACTTGTTCCTCTCAATTCATGACCCTTTTAGTAATTGCTACCCTTCTCTCCTCCCAGAAATGGAGTGAGATGAAGTGTGCTGACATCACATTGTGTTTGTACGCTATTCCTTTTTATACCTGGTTAAAAACTCTGAATGATCTAGAGAAAATGTTGCCTAGTCGTGTAATTACTCAATGCCTCCCAAAAATAGAGCTTTTTGTTGTTGTTATTATGAGGTACTATAGTAAAGAAAAGAGATCACAGTAACTGAAGATGTTGCCTTTTCTTTATCTTCTGCAATTTAGCACTGAATTTGGAGATGAGATCGTTTGCGTTACAGGACGTAATAGCAAGGTTGAAGCTGTTGGAGTCACAATGCACTATGGGGAAACAAAAATTGTTGTACCAGTGCAGTTTTCATACAGTGAGAATCCCACTGTCACCAGGTTCAAGCCAGTAAATAGCTTCAGCAGGTAATGAAATGTTTTTCATAACTTCATTTACAATTGGTTTAATATATGTTATAGCTTTTCCTCCATATAGAACTATTTGAAATAAAAACTAAAATAGTCTCAAACTTACATACATAAAGTTTGTGAATATTCTTAACCACAGCTGATGTTGAAAGTATGTTGTTTACCTCCAAATTTTAACCTCTTCAAAGCTAAATACTGAAACCAGAAAAGTTAGTGAGCTTCTTTTAAATAAACATGTATCTCAGAGAGAGATTTGAAGCATTTCAGCCAGAAGTCATGCAACATGGTGTTCGTATTGCTTCAAGTCTCTAAACAAAAGATCATCATCTGAAAGTGATATAAAAGGTTTCTAACCAAAAGGTTTCCAGCTGTTCTTCTGTTCAGCTTTTAATTAGTAAGCTGGAAACAGAGGAATGTTATGGCTTATCATATTTTAGTCCTGTGAGGAAAATGATATCTTTAGGAAATCCAGATCAGGATTTTGTGAGGCTTTTAAAAGGAGTGGTTTGTCCTATATTGATAGTCACTTAACATGACAGCTGGTAGCTGTTCATTCAAAACAACGTTCCTTCTGGAAGAATGCTGACGTAGTAACAATTGTGAAACCTATAAAAAGTATGCCGCTCTTCTGCTTGTAGCAAGATGGGAAATAATCTATTTAAATATCCTCTTGTAATACCTCTGGTTTTGAGACCTGCAACCGGTTCAGGGACAAGCCGTGACCTTTCCTCATGCTGGTCTCTGCTGTTCCCTAGTACTCTGACCATTCTGCCTATTGGGCACAGTTGACAGGGAGAGGAGTCGAGATGTTTACACTTCCTTTCAGGAAAAAGAAGTGTAAGACCATGACATTCAAAACAGGATGATAAAAAGAAAATTGGCCGTGACTTCTCTTAGAGAAATTGGTACCTGCCTTCTTGTGTATGGAGTAATTGCTTATGTAAAACTTGATGTGTTTTTAATGCTTGCTTTTGATTTTTGTTTGGGTGGTTTGGGGACCTCCAGGGTTCTTTGGTAGATCACTAGTGATTTACTCCAGGGTTTTAAAAAGACTTTTTTTTCCTCCTTATGAACTGAACCATATTTTAATGGATTGCTCTGAGGATTGCTATCCTTCTCAATCTGTGTTACTTAGAAGACTTCAATTCCCACTGGCCACTTGCATGCATTCTTTTTCTAATATGAATGCATTCTCTTCTAAAGAATATGTTGCAAATGAAAAGGAATAGGGAAGCCAGTTCCCTGCAGATCTGTGGAAAATAAACTCACCTTTATCTCTGTGTGTGGTAGGTGGACTGATTTTAACAAAAACATTGCAGAAGTAAAGCACACAAAAATAGGCATCAGTGAAAAGCTACTGACAAAATGACTTGCACTTTTCTATTCTGCTACTTTAAAAGTAGTTTGAAGTTGACATCGCTGTTTCTAAATGCTGTTGTCATCAGTAGCTTTAACAGAAATTCTTTGTGTAAAATATCTACGTGCCATATAGCCATTACATAACTGTTTTCAGTGGAAGTAGTAGTGCTGCAGGATAAATCAATCTATAGCTGTAGTATTTTGCCAATTACTTCTTTATTAATTTTGTCTTTCAGTGGAGGGAGAAATATTACAGTAACTGGAAGTGGGTTTGAACTCATCCAGAGTTTCTCACTGATGGTACACGCGGAGCGTCCAGAAGCAAGCAAACTGAATTCCAAAACGGTAATTTTCTTTTTTTTTTCCCCACAAGGCATCACACTGGATGTGTAACATATAATCTATCCAATCTTAAAAAAATGCATTTGAGTTTTCCCACTTGAATTCACTGGGCTTGAGGTGGAGTGATGTTTGAACAGGGACTGTTTGGGACTGTTCTGGATCTCAGTCTAAGAAAAGCCCACTCCTGCCATCTTGACTTACATTTACTTGTACTTTGTAATTTTCTGCTTTAAAGTTGTTTTCATTCAAAATAAATAAGGATAGAAGAACTAAGCTTTGAATGGTAAACTGGATATATTTCAAAATTTGTCTTTGCCTTTCTTCTCCCTTGCAAACTTGAGCAATTTGTCTGAAATTCCTACAATATTGCGTTCTTGGCTTTGCACAGTCAGTGCCTTTTATTTTCTCACAGTTCAACAAAAAAAATCTTCTCTTTCTCGCTTCTAGCATATTCCATTTATAGCATGCTCCCCCCCCCCAAAAAAAAAGACATGAAAAATAAATAAAGTTAAAAAAGAAAACAAACATTTCTTGCATGTAATGTTAAGAACTGACATTATCTATAGGTCTCAATTTCCCACTCTTCTCATGAAGATTGCAATTTAGTGCACAGATTGAGAGCTTAAAAAGCAATCTTCCAGTAAGAATGTGTTTTAAGGCTTTTTTTAAGGCTAGCTTTTCAATTTAAGACTGTTATGTGGCTCAATTTCAAAAATAATTATAGAGTTGCTAATCTCCATTTCTAGTTTTTTATGTGTGGTTCAACTTTTAGAGAATGCCAAAGCCAGCTGGATTTTAGGTCCTGTCCTTTAAGAATTTTAAGGGGAAAACTGCATGCATTTCACAGTCAATAAACTGCAAGGTATAATTATCTTGCTTACCTTAAATCCCGGGACAATCCGAAACTATTTAGCATTCTTGTCATTAGTTACCTGTGTCTTTCTGCCCCTCCTCATGTATGCTCAGCATCTCCTCAACTTTTTAGCTTAAGTCTACATTACATACACTTCATGCTCTTTTTTTTTAAATCTTTTTTAATCTTTTGTTTTGCTTCCGTTTCTGTAGCAATATCAATATCTAGGGGAGAAGCTATCAAATGGCATTTGATTTCTCTAAGTGAGAAACTGAGGTGTTAATAGAGGAAGTTCTGAGGGTTCGAGTTAGTGCTGTTGGCTGTGCGTGTTAGTGTTGTTGGCTGTGGTTTGTGTAACTGAATGGCTGAAGGAGTTTGTAGGATAAGAACATGTATGTAACTGGGAATGAGGTGAGGGGCAGATCAGTAGAGTTGTTACCTTGCACAGATCAGTGACAATTAGTAAATTTTATTCAGAAATTCACTTTGTAATTGTCTTAAATTTCAGCAAGTTATTCTACAGTGTCAGTAAAAAAAAATGGTTTGAGACACTTAATGGTCCAGAAGATGATCTGGATTAAACTTCCCATGTTAACCTTTTAATCTTAAAGCAATTTAATGATATCAGCCCAGTGTGATTCAGAGTCACAGAATTTGGCGGCGATGGAAAGTGAGCTGGGGCACTTTTTTTTTCTGGGGGCAGCTGCTAGAACATAATGAATCAGCAATTTGCTCCCATCAGGATTTTTTTTTCTTTTCTTTTTAGAAAGTACCATGTACTGTGTAATTTTTGCTGTATGAAGAGGATACAACTCCAGTGTTTTTAATTCTACAGTGTGAAGTTATCAACATCTATGTGTAAGAAGCAAACTCCAATACATTCATGTTCTCCTTGTCTTGTTTCTTATAGTTTGTTGGAAATTGTGTTACGAGACTTAATGAAACCACAGTGGTTTTTTCTTCACTACCAATACTGGAAGATCCAGAAAACTACAACATTACCACTATTATTCTAATGGACCATTATCAGTTGGTTGTAAAAAATGAGAGCCATTCATTTACATATGTTGCAGACCCGACCTTTGAAAATTTCACAGATGGCATCAAAAAGCAAGTCAACAAACTTATAAATGCAAAGGTAAATCTATTAAGAGATGACTGTTACACATTTTGTCCTTGATGGGATTGTATGGGATTTTTCCTTTCTTTCACAAACCCTTAACCTATAATGAACAGCTGTTCGGTGTCATATTTAAAATTCTAGAATGCCTTACCCCTGCTAGATGATAAATATTGTCTCTCCTTTCCCTCCCCTGCTCTTCTCAAAGGTGTTTGCTCCTTTTTGCCATACTTTGGGTTTCCCCAGGACCCTACTCCTGTTGAGTCTGGCCTTTGGAAATATCTTCTCCCAGAGAGCTCCCAAGAACTAGAGGGAACTTTTCTTCTTGCATCAAGAAGGAAAGGAGAAGGAATCACACAATTTCCCTCCACTCTGCTCTTCTGTACACCACAGTACGAATCACACCTACTGCTCAAAATGACCCAAATAGAAACTATAAACTCAGAATTTCTCGTCTCCCAAGACTTTGCCTTAATGACTTACCCTTTTATTTTCTGTCTAGGGCAGTAACCTGAACAAAGCCATGACAATAGATGAGGCCCAGGCTTTTGTAGGTGATGAGCCTTGCAACATAAAAACACTGACCGAAACGGACTTATATTGTGAGCCACCTGAAGTACAGCCTCAACCAAAGAAAAGGCAGAAGAGGGATATGATCAATAACCTTCCAGAATTCATTGTAGGTTACCTTTTCAATATAATGTGTACTGTAAAGAAACTCCTTGCAATTCTTTCTTCCTCCAGCTTCTGCCTACTGTCTAGAAGATGCCACATGTAAAGAGTGTTCCCAAGCTACCGAGCTGTACATTCTTTACATGGGAGTGTAAAATTCTAGCTAGGCAAGCTGGGAATTTGTCTTACTCTGCAAAGCAAAGTAGAATTATTTCATAGTGTAAAGTGCGAGTGACCTAAATTCTGTATAAAATATTCAGAAATGTTTCTTTTGTTTGACAGATTGAGCTAGAAATTCACTTAGTAAGAATTACTAAGAATTTAGAGCACAACTGAGAAATGAGCCACTGTCCATTTGCAGTTCTTGAGGCAAATGTCTGTGCTTATCTAATTAGGTGAAATTTGGACTCCGTGAGTGGGTCCTCGGAAGGGTGGAATATGATACACGTGTGAGTGACATCCCACTGAATCTTATTTTGCCACTGGTACTTATTCCTATGATAGCAATCATCATCATTTCTATCATCTGTTACAGGTAAGAATTTCCTTTAATTTATGTTTTTTTGTTGTCCTAAATCTTAGAAGGTAATACCTGATTGTTCTGAGCTCAACCAAGAAAATATCTTTATACATTTTAAGAGCTGTAGAGTTAAGAAAAGCAGTTACAACTGGAAATATGTCTGAGCACCAATTTATTCCTCTCACACACACTAAATTCTCTGGTGTCAGTCAGCACAGTCTGTCCTTTATACATAAGCACAACAATTGGTCCCAGGTTTGCCTAGTGCACAATTTCAGACAAAGTGGCACACATAACATTCTTGAAATGGCAGCTTAAGTGCCTCTCCTGAAGGATATAACTTATTCTGCATACATATCCATCCACATTCATGCTGCCTCAGTCAGCACTGTTGCTCCAAGCTGGATGTATTCGGCTAAGTGGTCATTTTGGTCTTTCAAGCTGAGATAAGTGTTACCCACACACAAATTTTGTGATTAATGATGAAGTTCACACTTCACAGAGGGCCAGAACAATGTCTGTACTTCGCTTGAGACCTACTTAGCACAATTTTGAGGTTAGTAATATACTGACCTCATGCACAGACCTTAGGTGGAGGTGGATTTCACTCTAATGGTGTGTATCAGCAGCACTGATGTTGTGTAGCCTCCTCAGTTTACTCCTTGATGCACACCCTGGATACCTCATAGCTAGTGTAGAACATGCTGCAAGTAGTCTTTGTTTGGTACATACGAATTAAATTTCTGTACTGAATATGTAGGATTTGTATGTACAAATATTTGTAGCTAGTCCTTATTGGACTGCTTTCAAGTAGCAGGCCTGTGGTGGTGCCAGGGTAATCAGCAGTAAATGAAGATTTGGGCTACTGATGCTGTTCTCCTTCTCCATTCTTTCTGTCACTAGTGTTCAGAAGGAAATCTAAGCCAAGAGTGGTCCTCCAACCATCCCCTGTTGCAAATTATTTGCTTTTACAATTTGTAACTTTTAAAAATCTTATTTCTATTCCATAAAGACGCAAGAGCCAGCAAGCAGAACGAGAGTACGAAAAAATTAAATCACAGCTTGAAGGCCTGGAGGAGAGTGTCAGAGATCGGTGCAAGAAGGAATTCACAGGTATGACAGATATTTGCACTGCTGTGAGTCCTCTTGAGCAATGAGAAGACCAATGATGCTATCTTGATAAAACTGTCTCCTGAGAACAAATAATTCAAAGTAGATGTTGGTAGTCTTGATTACAGATATTGACACACAGCAAACATTTTGCTATTACATCTGAAAGTCATAAATTAAGTAAAATATGGAGTTGAGGTTCTTAAAGGAAATGCACAGTTTTAGTCTAAAGGAAGCACAGAGTTTTCTATTACGAAATAAAGATAGTTGAGATTGGGTTTATTTATAGTTATTTATACACCTGCATTATTAATGTGAGTGGATACACTTAGTATTTAGCACAATGGCAATATGTGCCAAGTATGTACATGAAAAATGATTTTCAGAGCTGCAAAACATATTTGTAGCAGTCTGCAAAGGCATAATTGGCAAGCAGGCAGGAAGGAAATAAGCATGTTGTACAGTTTATCATGGTAAGACCCTATGCTTGATTTGAGAAGCTAGCTAATTGTTCTGTGTAAATGTAGAGGCATCATCCCAGGGAGGGCAGCAGGAGGTGTATAGTCTCGGCATTTCTACATGTTGAACCACTCATTGCAATGCTTAAATTAAGCATCTGAATGCAAACATTGCAAATATTGGCCTAAATGATTACCATGAAATGTCACCTCATTATCTAATTAGGCTTGCTGTTGGGTCGTTTTGAAATAATCCCTACTAAAAAAGCCACAGGTTTTATTCTAGAGAGAAGTATATTATTTCATGTTGACAGCAGCTAACAACAAGGATTGAATTAAGCACCAATTTGAGGTTAGAGTTTGAAACTAATGTTAAGAGCTTGGGTATCTCAATGTCTTCTGCCATGCTTGAAGCCTCTCCAAGTCTTGTTTTCCAGAAATTTTGGAGACAGAGTGTTCTTTCCTTCTATCAGCTTTCTTTTTCTGGAATGTTAACTCTTTCCATTTTCTAGACACAACCCAGAAGCAAATCTTTGAATCAAAAACTGTTCCTAGAGGAGCTTCATTTCAAACTGCATTTTGAAATGTGAAAGGGTCAATCAAGGTTAACAGCTCTCCCTCTCACTGCCTTCCCAGTGCAACCTCATACTCATTTCTGAAAGGAGAAGGTGCCTTTCTCTTGCTGATTCTCCCTGGAGGGTGCTACAGACTCCTGGTGTTTGGTGGGTTGATGGTTTCCTCTCTGCTCCATTAAACACAAACACTGGGGAGACAGAAAGCACATGCAAGGAGCAATCCTGTTTCCAAACTGCATCCACCTTGGCTGACAGTAAAATGAAACACTGAAGTCAAAACACGTTCTGGATCCACAGTGTAAAGCTATAATGACAGCAGCATGAAGTACAGACAGTCTGAAATATGTAGGACCAATAATAGCCAAGGAAAGAGTCATCAGGGAGGAAGTACAAATACCACAGAGCTGGAAACCACTAGACACTTTCTCTCTTAGGGTTTGCTGAGTGCTCTAAAATGAAGGGGTAAATGAATGCATATGAGCAATAAAATTGCAGAGACACGAGGTCACTATATTAATTAACATGATATTCTAGTCAATCAACAATACTGGGTAATTGGAAATCCTTCAGCTAAAATAGGCCTTCCGAAATATTATTCCCTAGTTGTTGTCCCTTTTATGAAATTTAAAGCTTCTGAGTCCCACAGAAATGTCTCCATTAATTTCAGTGTGACTTCTAACCTTCTTCCTTCCTGCTATTCCCTTCCTCCCAATTAAATTAGTGTTCTTTACGCTTTAAACCGTACTTTCCTGCATTGCTATGTGTTTTTAGGAATAACTTTTATTACTGCATGGATTCAGAGGAAATAGAACATACTTTGAAAAAACTGAGAAAACAGTATTGCTGTGTCTGTCTTTTGCTCTTTGCTACAATCCTAGGTTCATATGTATGAACTCACTCAGACATCCATTAGGGCTCTCTTTCAATAGATGTAAACAAGGAAACCATCTGTGCTAGAGACAGATGCGCATGTCACTAGAGGATTAGCTGTGGTCATAGTTAACAGGATAACTGGCAAAAATAACAAGAGAAAATGAGAGTTGAGATAGAGTTTTCAGTGATGAGTTACTTCTTCTACATTGCATGGTACCCAAGGAGATTGTGCTACCAAAAAAAAAGATGCAGTTTTTTTTTAAATCAACTGTTCAACTGTGTTCTAGATCTAATGATAGAGATGGAGGATCAGACAAATGATGTAAATGAAGCTGGAATCCCAGTACTGGACTACAAAACGTACACAGACAGAGTCTTCTTCTTGCCCTCCAAAGATGGGGAGAAAGACGTGATGATTACAGGGAAGCTGGATATTCCAGAGGCTCGGCGGCAGACTGTGGAGCAGGCTCTGAACCAGTTCTCTAACCTCCTCAATAGCAAATCATTTCTCATTAATGTAAGTATTGAAGTAGATTCACTTTGTCTCTTAGCTTGGCGTACCTTAGCATTCAACACAGTATGTTTGCAAGTACAAGTGAATCGAAGTCAATAAAAATGAGCCATTTTCTTAAGGTTCTGGTTCCATAGTAAACAAAGCCACATCTGTGTCTCTGCAGCCAAAGCTTCCTGGAATTGCAGGCAGGCATGCTTATATTTCTGTAGAAACAACCAAGGCATGTAGTACAGCCTTAGTCATCATTACAATGGCTGCAGGAAAACAGATATTACCTGATCTGCCATTAAAGCTGCTGTTCCATGTTAGTGTATGTTTATCTTTTTAAGAAATGTGGCCAAGGGAATGCTCATTCCGTTCTGGTTCAGCTAGGTGCTGTGGTTACCAGTTACCTGCTGGAAGCTGTCAGCTGGATTTCTCTCCTAGACAGTCCAAGATATAGGCTCCTCCAACCAGAAACAAGTGCCTATTCATGAAAATGATTGATGAGTACTCAGCTCCTCCAAAAAGATATCTAATTGCTCACTCTGAAAAATTGAGCTGATTGTCAGACACCTAAATATAGATTTAGGCTTCTACCTATTTCTTGTGCTTAAATGAGGCTCCAGTGTTGAGCTAGTTAATGGTAACATTACAGTTTCTGGCAGAATAGAGTGCATTCCCAGGTGCACTTACTTAGATTAGTGGCTTTATAATATGATGTGAAAGGACTGGGAATTTGGGAAAGAGGAGAGTTGATTTTCCTTTCTAAAAAAATTGTCGCAGAACACATTCTTTTTTTTTTCTTTTTTTTTTTTAACTTTTACAGCATCCTTGTTGCATAAGGCTTCAGTTAAAATATATTGGCATTCCTTGCATTAGTCCAGTAGACTGTGTATCTAAAACTAAATGATAGGTAACATATTCTTACAAATATTTTTTTCAAACTTCTGAAAACTTTTCTGTGCTGTGTTTAGGCTACTGTTAAAATAATATTGCTCATCTTCTTAATGCAGACAAGTGTTGAGGTTCTTCACAACAATGTCAACGGACTTGATTTTCCATTTGTTTTCTGTTGCAGTTTATTCACACGCTGGAAAACCAAAAGGAGTTCTCTGCTCGAGCTAAAGTGTATTTTGCATCTTTACTGACGGTTGCTTTACATGGAAAACTAGAATACTATACTGACATCATGAGGACGCTGTTCTTAGAACTGATGGAGCAGTATGTGGTGGCCAAAAACCCAAAGCTGATGCTGAGAAGGTTTGAATGATTGTTATGTTATTCTGTAGTTCTCTATTTTCCTGAAAATTTACTTCTTTTGCAACATGCCTGTATTAAAACACCAGCTGTCTGTGGAAGTCACAAACACCCTCACCCAAGTATATTAGGAAGACAGCTTCACCAGAAATAGATGTGCAAGGCAAAAGCCGGACTGTTGGCAGCAGGTTTCCTTATTCAAATTGCTGTGACATAGAATCTGTATCAAGATTACTGAAGCATCTACCTTACTTCAAAATACAGTAATGAACATTTCATTTACTTTTTAATCTAATTTTTTTCCAAATTATCTAGCATTTATACCACACGTCATCTCTGTAATGAGCATACATAATCAGCTTTCATTATGTACTCAGTGAAGGCTTATACTAATGTTTTTAACCCTCCTGTTATCTCAAATCCATTGCAAAAGGCCTTGCTGTGCACATGTGCTTTGTAATCTGTAGGGTTGCTTTCCCAGTATGTGCACTTCTGGGTTAATTTTTTAGCTCTTCTTACAGTGTAGACACAGTTTAAGATTTCACATAAAGACTGTGCTTTTTAGTAATGAGCTGAAGGTACTCGGGAATGATGAGCAATACAAAGCACTTATCATAAAGCAAGTACATGCTCTCAAGACTCTGTAGGGAAATCACTGCATTAGGAGAGTGCCCACAGTTAAGCATGCAAAGATATTATATTTCAAGCAACGTTTTTCTTTAAAACTTTGTCATTAAGTGCCGTTAACTTACTTGGCATTGTATTTTTTTTAGATCTGAAACAGTTGTTGAGAGAATGTTGTCTAACTGGATGTCTATTTGTTTATATCAGTACCTCAAGGTAAGAGCTGAAGTCTGTTGCCTTTGGGGTTTTTTCATCAGTAATACTTAAACATGCTGCATTGAGTATATTTTTGATTTTTGCTTTATTTCGTTTTATTTCCTTTTAACAGGACAATGCTGGAGAGCCTCTTTACAAGTTGTTCAAAGCCATCAAACACCAGGTAGAAAAAGGTCCAGTAGATGCTGTACTGAAGAAAGCTAAGTATACACTGAATGACACTGGCTTACTAGGAGATGATGTAGAGTATACACAGTTGGTAAGCAGAGCATGATTAATATGTTATAAAAGTACTTTCCTGTTATAATGAAGACCTGTAGTGTTAAGAGCATGTATACTTTCTAAACTACTGTGATCTGCACAGAAATTCTGATCGGGGCAATACTGTAGATTGTCTGACCAAAGCAAGTCTCCAAGCAGGAAAAGAGAGTTATAATGTATTTTCTAAGCATTAAATTCCAGTCCTACCACTGTGGAATTCACTTCAGTTAATCCCTTCCATAGTTTATAAGGTCTGCCTGAAGAGTGGCTGTGGTGTTTGTCTCCTTCCCATTTTCCATCTAAATTAACTTGTGATTGATTTTTGTTAAATTCTTTCACTAACATTGTGCTCAAACTTCAGGTTGTTTCTCTCCCTTTCGATTTCTTCTTGTCAGAAGAATTTTTTTTCATCTCTGATTCCCCTTTTATTGACATGTTAGTAGTCATTTGTCGTTGTCTCCAACTGAGAAGGACGCAGTGACATATCTGCAGTGTCGAAAGAGAAACTTAACAAAAAGCTTTATTAAGTCTGCGTGCGTATTCTGAAGGGATGCTGATGGGAGGGCTGATGTGAGGAGATTGCTGTAGGACTTTCACTCACAGAGTCACTCGACTGTTACCTAGACTGCCTGCAGGAAAAGGGCGTGCTGACCAAGAATGAATATTTTAAGTTCAGTTGTTATTTTGGGAATTAGCTGTGTTTTTGTCTTGATATCTGAGCTGAAAGTATCACTCATAGAACTGCACTAAGTGGCAGTGCTGTTTCCATTTTCTCTTGTGTATGGTGAAGAAAACGTATTTGCACTATGCATCATGTAAGACTTCATGGCAACTGTTTTTTATTCAGTCTGTTTCTTTTCATAAAAATCTGATGCCTATAATTAAGCTAAATTAATGCAGTGCAAGAGCAGAAAATTTGTGTATGTGATCAGATGCGGGCAGAACAAGCATATTTAGATGTTAAACATTATAACATCTTATAGTAGCGGTATTTGGTCCAGATTCACAAATGTCACCTAAAACAATTATCTTGTATGTGTGTGCATGCATGTAAGACAATGAGATATATACAGATATATGTATGACAAAAGACTGTGAAGCGTTGCTTTAAATTATTGGGATCTTTGGCATGATGATGACGATGTTGTGGTAACAGTGAACAGTTAGGGAGCACTCATCCACCAAGGTCAGTTAAAGCATGAGTTAATTAGTTCACTTTGCTGGAAAGTGAGATGTGGTGGGAGAGTACGGTACAGAGCAGTTGTCTGCGCTCTGATTGTTCTTATTTAAAAGCTGAGTCTGTTTTGCATCACTGGTTACACTGACATGCTGCATACTGAACCAGCAGCAAATCATGTCTAATTACCATAAAGCTAATAGGAAAAGGAAGGTGAAATCTCATGATTAGTTAGAGAGTTCTGCCAAGGGACAGTGCAATCATGTTTAATTTCACTGCCGTATGGCATAGTTTTTCTTAGCTGTATAAAAATACCAACCATGCAAGTTCATTTCTGAGGTTCACAGTGATAAACTTAGGTGTCATGGTTGGCAGGACCATATGAGATGCTTAGGATCGCTGGCTGGTCTTGTGGCATGCCTGGCCTGCAAAGCTTCTTGACCAGCAAAAGGTCCACAAAAACATGATGTTGTACTGATTCAGCTAGTGAAAGAAAGAGGTTTGTTACAACGTCTGTTTGTTTTGGGTAGTTTTTCCTCCCACAGAAGTTTACTGGCCATCATTTTCTCATTTGCTTCTATCTGTGTTGAAACTGACATATATAATGAAGATACTTCTGAAAAAAATCCCCTGAGATTTATCAAATTACAGGCTTTCAAGAGATTCACTTTAACATAAAAAAAACATGTCAGTACTACCAGAAAACAGTAATATTTTAGAACTATTATAAACTACTTAGGTATACTTCCTGGAGCTATTATCATTATTGTGACGATAGTAAGCAATAAATAAAGTCTTGGAACATCAGAGCTGTTGTACATGGCTTTTATATATACATATATGTGTGTCTGTGTATTTATATACGTCTAGTGAGCAGCTGGTCACAGGAGATAAATTTATGGGAGACGGACAAGTCACTGCTCATCAGCTGAGCCATGTTAGATCCTATATGCACTGTCTTAGCCTGCTCAGCTTGAGAATTAAAAACAGATCTGTGAAGATAGTATAAAGGAAGACAAAAGTGGGCTATATTCCAGGAGTTCAAAGAAGTGCAGCTCAGATGGTTGTTGGTAACTCATTAAGTTTAGGCACTGTGTTACTTGTGCTTCTTGTGTCCCAAGTTATCAGCCTACAAGAGAAGCATGTAACTAGCCAGTGCTAAAGCTGCTTTGTTCTTCTGCCTCCCCTTTGTTTAACAATTTAATAATTTCCCAGGATTTGATAATGGTATCATAGTGCACGTAAGCAAATCTATTCTGCAGCTTTTCTATTTTATCATAATGGGAAGAATTAGCTGGAGTTTTAAAGGAGCTGCTTGACTGCATAATAGTGAAGGATCTCAACAATCTATAGTCTCATTGCAAATATGTGCTATTGTGCAAGAATCATTGAACAATGAATTTAAAATATTGTTTGCATTTAAACTATCTAGAAAACCAGATTTACAGGTGATTTAAGTACTGGTTTGTCTTAATAGCCATATACATTCTTTCTTTCACAGACAGTAAATGTGTATGTACAAGATGGAGGAACTGATTCTACACCTGTGAAAGTGCTGAACTGTGATACTATATCGCAAGTAAAGGAAAAGATAATAGACCAAGTCTATCGAAATCTGCCATGTTCCCAGTGGCCAAAAGCTGACAGTGTAGCTCTTGGTAGGTTGCTGCTTGTGATCCTATACTGAGTTGATGAAATGTGCTTTGTAATTTTGACTTTTCCACATTGTCAAAAATTCCGTCAAAAGCAACATGAAGACAAAGTTGAATTTATGTTCAGCTGGATGCAAATATACCGCATTTTATCACAGTCTTAATATGCATTAAAAATTAATGCTTTCTTATAGAGTTCTTTTTCCTGACGCTTAAAGTTTTTGTCTACTGTCATTAGTGTGCAAAGAGCCTGTTAATGACTGTTAGCACAAATGTATTCATGTCTGACAGTATCGCAGGTACTAATTAATGTGATAATGACAGCATGGACAATTAACTGATGGAAAAGTAATGATGCAGTTTCAGAAACTGGTACCAATTTTGATCTTATGATTGTTCAAAAAAATTATAACTTGGAGGAATTGCACTTTTAAAAGATGATGAGCCACCCAACCTGTGAAAATCATCCTCTTCGAAGGCTTTCAGAATTGCTCTTCTCTTCTGAAAAAAAAAAGTGTGACCTAAAAGGCCTAATAATCTCATAGCAGAAGCTCTATTTAAGCTTCTGTTTAAGAAGTTTTGCAATATCCTCATTACTGCCTTAATTTGAGAGTAGAGGATGCAATTTTTACTCTTCAGAAAATACTGGTAAATTAACTTGAGAGTGGTTTTTTCAATCCATAGAAAGTCTTACTCCTATATTTTGGACTGATAGTTGTTCTTATTATATATATTAGTGGTATTCTATGCAGAGGAATTTGACTTTCCATGAAAATAATCAGAAATTATGTGCATGGTTGGGAATAATTTGTGCAAACTTCTCTAATGAAGTCCAAACTAGAAAGCGATAAATAACACACATCATGACGTGTCAAATTACTTCTTTTAATATTCCACAGTGAATCAGTGGTTCTCTAAATTTAAACGTTCTTGGAGTAGTTATATTTGCATGTGGTTAAAACAGTTTTTTTTCTCATTTTAATTACACCTTAGAGTGGCGTCCAGGTTCTACTGCACAGATCCTCTCAGACTTGGATTTAACATCCCAAAGAGATGGCAGATGGAAACGTATCAACACACTGATGCATTATAATGTAAGGGGGTGTTTCAAAGCAGTTGTTCACATCTGTTAACTGTTCTCTAGTAATAAATAAAATCTTTATTTGTTTGTAGAGGAACTTCTGTTCTATGTAAAGAATCAAAAGAAAAACTACCTCTGAGTCTAGACAGTAAAAACTTGGGAGCATGAAAGACTAGGTCTAGACATATTGCCTAAGCATCTTACCAAAAACTTATTATCTAAATACCAACACTTTGCTTTCCTCACTGCAGTGTGCAATTCTAAATTCTCCTTTCAACATTCAAAAGCTCCCTGTGCCTTTGCTGGGTCTCATATTCATATTTTCTTTCCTCTACAGCTTCCTACCCCTGAGAATTATCCTTTGTCTTGCTCTGCTGATAAATAGATTTGGGGTTTATCTGTTTTGTTCAACAGCCTAGTCAAGAGAGCAGATGTTGACGTTCTATACAGTCTGTTAGGTTTTGTACTCTGTACACTAACACTTGCAATCCACTTATCTTTCCTTTGTATTTTATTTGTCCTCTTGTAACAGCAGGTATCCTGTTTAGGAAAGCTAGAAGTTAGTTTTCTCTCAGAAAAGAGACAGATCTGATTCTTCACAATAAAATCTATTTTTATACAAAGGGTCTTCACTCTGGACTGGTGAACCACTGAAGTCTTGGATGTGCTTCTAGCATTCTGAGTAATCTGAGGGGGTGTTTATGCAATCTGTTATGCAACAAGATGGAGGGCAGTCTACTCTGAACGGCTGACCCAGTTGCCCAATAACCCTTTGAAGGGCAGCATTCATCAGAGGTCCAGATTTCTAGCAAAAGATTACAGAAACCACAGCTTAGCTGCTCAGAAAGAAGTCCAGCCCTGCTTTATTCTTTTGTATAACAACTCTGTTTGTATCTTCAAAGGTCCGAGATGGTGCCACACTCATCTTGTCAAAAATGGGAATTTCCCAGCAGCCAGAGGATAATCAGCAAGATGTCCCTGGGGAAAGTAAGTATCTTGGGGCTTCCCACCTCCCAAAATGATTACATGTCAAACCTACACAGAGTTGGTGATGCTGTTTTCTTGGTTCTGTTTATTGAGTGTATATGGAGCTAGATAGTAGAATCATAGAATGGTGTGAGTTGGAAGGGACCTCAACGATCATTAAGTTTCAACCCCACTGCCACAGGCAGGCTTGCCAACTGATCAAGTACTAGATCAGGTTGCCCAGGGGCCCCTCCAACTGGGCTAGAACACCTCCAAGGAGGGGGCATCCACAACCTCTCTGAGCAACCTGTTCCAGTACCTCACCACCCTCTCAGTGAAAAACATTCCCAACATCTACTCTAAATCTTCCCTCTTTTATTTAAAACCATTCCGCCTTGTCCTATCACTGTCTACCTGTGTAAAAAGTTTATCTTCCTCCTGTTTATAAACTCCCTTTAAATATTGGAAGGCTGTAATGAGCTTTCCCTGCAGCCTTCTCTTCTCCAGACTGAACAAGCCCAGCTCCTTCAGCCTATCTTCATAAGAGAGGAGCTCCAGCCCTCTGATCATCCCAAGACAGACCCCTGGGGGACACCGCTCGTCACTGGCCTCCACCTGGACACAGAATCATTCACCACAGCCCTCTGGCTGTGGCCTTCCAACTAATTCCTTATCCACAGAATAGTCCACCCTTCAAATCCATCTCTCCAATTTAGAGATAAGGATATGGTGAGAGACCATGTCCAAAGGCCTTGCACATGTCCAGGTAGATGACATCAGTTGCCTTCCCTTTGTCCACCAATGCCATCACTCCATCATAGAAGGCCACCAGTTGATTGGTCAGGCATGACTTTCCCTTGGTAAAGCCATGCTGGCTCTCTTGAATCACCTGTTTGTCCTTCATGTGCCTTAGCATGTCTTCAAGGAGGATCTGTTCCATGATCTTCCCAGGCACAGAGGTGAGGCTTACCGGCCTGTAGTTCCCCCGGTCCTCTTTCCTCCGTTTCTTATAAATGGGAGTGATGTTTCCCTTTTTCCAGTCATCAGGGACTTCGCCTGACAGGCATGACTTTTCAAATACAATGGAGAGCGGTTCAGCAACCACATCAACCAGCTCCTTTAGGACCCTGGGATGCATGTCATCCAGCTCCATAGACTTGTACGTGTTCAGGCTCATGAGGCAGTCTCAGGCTTGCTCTGCCCTCACAGCAGGGAGGAATTTGCTCCCCCAGTTCCCACCAACAGGTTTAGGGATGTGAGGTCCAGGGATGTGAGAAATATGAGAATCCTGGCTGCCAGTGAAGACCAAGGTAAAGAACTCACTGAGCACCTCAATATTCTCTATATCTGTTGTAGCCAGTTCTCCTTTCTCATTTATCTGAGGTGGTATGCTTTCTTTGGCCTGTTTCTTCTTATCAATGTACCTCTAGAACCTTGTTGTTTTTAACATCCCTCACCAAGTTCAGTTCCATCTGTGCCTTGGCTTTCCTAATCCCATCTCTGCATGTTCGAACAGCATCCCTGTATACTTCCCAGGTGACTCATTCTTGTTTCCACTGCCTTATATTCTTCACCAGACTATATAGGGCTTATTTGTTTTGTGTTACTCTCTGTACACTTGCAGTGGTTTTCTTCATCCTAGTTATAAAAGCCTGAAATAACGGAGCTTTAATTATAATTAGTACGAGATTATATCCCAGTTTAATAGAAAGTGCTCTTAGCAAACATTTCCTGGATATTTTGTTTGTTAATGCCATTACATCTGCAGCCAAAATGTTTCAACTTTTTTTAAAAGGTTTTCCTTCCTTCTTCCCTTTCATACTTTCCTCTCAAAACTTCTTCCACTTACTGGATTAAGAACTGAATGTACCATTATAGATGAACCACAGGAGAGACCTGCTCTTCTACTCAATGATATAATAGATATGATATAATTTCTGTGTTGCATTTCTTACAACTATGTTGCCTTGCAGACTCATATCTGTACATTCATAGTTTGTGTCTCTCTCCCGTGGCAGGTGATATTTTACCAGCTATGTTCACTTGTTTTTTTCCAGAATGTTAGCTGGTTTTGTTACTTCCATACATACATACGATCTCTTAAAATTCAGTGTTTTCTATCACTCCTTTGTTTC
The DNA here is from genome assembly GCF_002078875.1 of Numida meleagris. Lineage (NCBI taxonomy): Eukaryota > Metazoa > Chordata > Aves > Galliformes > Numididae > Numida > Numida meleagris. The sequence continues at coordinate 20,519,387 of NC_034409.1, read as the reverse complement.
AAGGGTTGCAGTCCACCATAAGCTGCTGTCAGGACTTAGTTTCTAATGATACCTCTCTTTCATGTTACTAATGCAGTTACATATGCGGTAATGCATGTTACATGAAGTTAAATCTAATGCTGCTGTCTGCTACAATATGTTGGACTTCTCATTGTGAGAGATGAGGTGTTAGCTTGGAACCCATCTTTTAAAGGTAAAACCTTCCTGTGTGGGTATTCTCTCTAGACCAATTCCCTTTATTTCTAAATTTCTTGACATGCAATATCCATAAAATGCACTCTGATATTAATGGAAATATTTAGAATCATAGAATCATAGAATTGCTCAGGTTGGAAAGGACCTTCAAGATCATCAAGTCCAACCGCAACCTAACCATACTGCTCTAACAACCCACCGCTAAATCATGTCCCTGAGCACCACATCCAAACGGTTTTTAAACACATTCAGGGAAGGTGACTCAACCACCTCCCTGGGGACCCTGTTCCAGTGCTTAACAACCCTTTCTGTAAAGAAGTTTTTCCTGATATCCAACCTAAACCTCCCCTGGCGCAACTTGAGGCCATTTCCCCTTGTCCTGTCACCTGTCACCTGTGAGAAGAGACCAAGCCCCCTCTTACTGCAATCATCTTCCAGGTATTTGAAGAGAGCAATAAGGTCTCCCCTCAGTCTTTTCTTCCCCAGACTAAACAGCCCCAGTTTCTTTAGTTGCTTCTCGTAGGGCATATTCTCCAAGCCCTTCACCAGCCTTGTTGCCCTTCTTTGGACCTGCTCCAACACCTCAATGTCCTTTCTGTACTGAACTTGTAAATTAATATTCCTTGTCATGTGGTTTCTTTTACATTTCAGGTGTTCTGCTTCTCTTATTTTTATCCTTATATTCATTACTGTACATGAGTTGGGTGTTAGATTTATGGAATGATAATTGTTGAGATCCTTATTCCTTCCATGAGACCATTTGATATGCTTTTCTGTCTGGCACTGATTGTAGAAGCTATTGCTTCACCTAATAGTTTCATTCCTTTACACAAATTTAGGGATCTTAGATTTCGTGGGTTCCAACAGCTCGGCAATCAGACAGATTGGAAATAATATACCAGGAACATGCATTTTTCTAGATGACTTGCAGTTGATAGCTTGACATGTATTACTGCTATTTAACAGAAGTGTGCAGACTTCCATTTCATTAGTGTTGAGTGTTGACCAGGAGAGCAGAACAGGCAGAATTTCTTGCCATTTACCTTTTACTCTTTCCTCCTGGATGCTTCCTGTTGAGACTTCATCCAGCATCCTTGAATGTTCTTCCAATACCTCCACAGCTATAGATGTTCTTCCAATAGTCCTGCTGGTATTCGCTCTATAAAACATTTAATTTCATACAAAGGATGATGAAGTGCAGCAAGCCAGGTCCCCGTTCAGTTTAGTTGCACTGATTGCTGAGGTAACTGCTGAGGCAGTAATCACCTCCACTCTGAAGAAGCGGAGTAGACCAGTGAGAAGAGACAGTATCCTCAGCCTGCTTTGCTTTCTTAATGCTGAGAGGTGTTCAGTCTCCAGGTCTGGGTTCCCAGTCTTCCATCCTCCCCACATCTTTGTGGCTGACAGTAGAGGACCAGACCAAGTGTTTTCCTTCCCCCCTTCCTCTGTTCCTCCCTTCCTTCCTTCCTCTTTTCACTTTCTCTACTATTATGTCTTCAGCTATGATTCAGTACGGTGAAGCTCTTTCTTCATGCACACACGATCAGTATTCCAGGGTGATCTCCTTAGCTGTACATGTGCCATTCTAAATTGTAAAGGAGAAGCAGGCTTCTGGGGACAATGCTGTCACATGAGGGCTCTCATACATGAGAGAAAAAATAAGTTGAGACAGCTCAGATCCCAAAGCATGGAATGAAGACAGCTTCCACTTTGTTTCTTCTCTGCACCCTGTCTTGTGCAGTGGTGATGTACAAATTTGGGAAGATAGCATTTCATGCCAGGCTAGCCCATTTTCTTTAGTCCCTAAGGGTCTTCAGAGCTAGCTGGTGCCAACTTGTTCTCTCATTATAGAGCTAGTGCAAAGGAAGAGACGCTGACAGCGACAGTGACTTGTGAGATGCAAAGTGTATAAAACGCAGAGGAGAGGATCAGAGGCTTGCCCTCCCACACACACACATTTATATGACACAGTCAGGGATTTATGGGGTTGGAATAAATAGAAATCCTATCCCCGCTCTATGAATAAGCGTTGTGACGATGTGGTTTTCCTTTTATCCAGTCTCATTAACTTGCACCTTTTGCATTGAGAAATGTCAGCTGAAGCCATTGACTGTCTGCCAAAGCAAGAGGCTTTGCACAGAACGAAAATGTAAAACCATGTTCAGAGATGTTGCTCTAAAACCTGGCATTGCTTCCATGCTGCTTTTGATTCACAGCTTCTAACAGGAAGACACTGGAAGCTGGCGGTTCTGACAAATTAAATGCAGAATTCTTTGCTTCTGGAGATAATAGAGAATAGTTCTGATGATTTTATGCTAAAATTTCTGTACAGAGCTATAAGCCAAAACAGCGTGTTCTGTTGAAAACTTATTCTGGGGGCTTCTCTCTGTTTTGTGTTTTTTGGTGGTTGGGTGGTTTGGGTTTGTTTTTTTTTCAGTTATTCTGCTGTAGAATAGCCAGAGGGCTGCAGATCAGAAATGCTGATGAGCAGATGTGTGTAGGCCAGCCCTTCCTTGAGCATTGCATTCCCAGGAGAGGATAGGGAGGGCTCACCGTGGGCCATGCAGCAGGGGGGAGGCTGCACTGGCGGTCAGTGGCTCGCTTGCCTCCACCAAGTCTCCATCAGGTTCATGCTGTTCTACATTGGCCAAAGAATTCACAAGGGCCAAGAAGAAGTATTGCAGGGGGGAAGGCAGTTGACCTCGTGGGCACAGTCCTCTATCCGCTTATGGCTTGGTGCATCACATGGCTGCTACAACCAAAAAAAGACAGTGTTCCCCCCTTTATTTCACTTTCTTCACCTCCTAGCTTTCCAGTAGGGAAAATGTTATCTCCCAGAAGTGTGATCTTCTCTTAGCAACTATACTGCTAATGTCTCATTGCCCCTGTTCTGCATTTCTCTTCCTCTTTCTGGCTGCTATTTTTAGCAATGAAGTGGGCTCTTTGTGTTGCAGAGGTTCATCTGGTTGAGCTGTGTTCTCTTTGAGCCCTCCTTTTCTATGAAATAACTGCTATTTCTCTAGTAGCTGATTCTGTTTTTGCTGAACAAACACATGTTGAATTAAGCTGTATGCAAGAGCAAGAATCCCCTTTGGTGGAATCCCCTTTGGTGCGTTCTCATCACTCCGGAGCTAAATCAGACCATGCACCATTACGAGAGCAAAGAGGATGTATTGCTTTGAATCAAAGGGGGAAGCAGAAGTGTACCAAACAACATACTTCTGCTGTGTGTGATATCATCTATTTATTTACAAGAGTAAATAACAGGCACTGCAAAAGAGACACCAAACTTCAGGCCCATCAACAGAGCTTACCGCACTGACAAACACTGTGAGCGGTATGAACTGTGAAATCACAACTGCTTCAAAATAAAATGATAGCTTTTTTAGCTTTCTTATTTCACGCACGTGAATTTCTGTCTCAAATTAAGGACTTCCGAAGGACAACAGCTTTAAATGTCCGGTTTTCACTTGGTTAAAAGATTCACCTGATCAAAAAGAAGTAAAGGCATAAGAAGGCTGCATAGCTAATACCTTTCATGAGTATATATAAAATAGATTCAAGGATGCAAGTGGAAGTGTTGGTTTGGCCAGATTACATATTAATTTCATTTTCCTCTCTGATATAAAATATTTAACATACATTTAAGACACATCTGATAAATTTAATGTAGTTGTTGCAGAACTTAGTTAAAAAACTATTATTGCCAACAGTTCAAAAGGACAAAATTCATGCATTTAGAAACTGATATTTTCTGCTGTAACTGTAATTCACTTACACTATACACATGTTAAAGCATAAAACTTAGCAGTATTGCAAAATAATTTGTGTAACAGGGCTGAATCACTATTTTTATGGGAAAAATAACTTTCACATTTTTAAGACACCAATGATTTAAAATGCGCTGATTCAGTAACCTCCACTGGAAATGCACCATTGATTTTTGGGATTGTGCCACGCAGAAATATTAACTCAAAGTTCAGGATTTAAGGAAGGACAAGTAAAAACAGGAGATTTGAAGCTAAGTTTGTGACGCTGAATTTTTGTTCAAGGGCTATTAATTGCAAGTTTAAACCCACAGTTGGAATTGATATTGAATCTCGTTCTTAACAAAAGATTCTCAAGCAGAAGGGGTTTATCTGAATCTTCTCATATTATTGGTAGTTCAACTGTGCATAAGGTCCATATGCATGGCCAAGCCATGGATTTCTCATAAGCATCCAGGTGCTTATTCCTGTTCCTGCTCTATGGCAGAAGACTTGATGTGAGTCTGTCTGGTTTAAGGTGACAAACGCATTTTAAAAAATCTTATTCTAATGGATTTTGAATTTGCTGCCTGCAGTTATTACTTCTGTCTACTTGAATTCATGTCATGCCCTCTTAGCAAAAGGATGCGTTTTTCCACAAAAATTTTTCCGCGGTCCAACTACAAAGTCAAGCGATACTGGTCAATACTGAGAAGGGCAGGGTAGAAGAGAGGTGCCATACTTTGAACTCAGTGATTAGGGTAAAAATGTAAGTTGTAATGATGATATCTCAAAAAAAGGTTGATATCACGCATTCCTAAATCACAGTTCCTAAATTGACCGCTGCTGAATTCACTGGAGCTGCTATGATAATAACTTGTGTTGTACTCAGAGCAGGCTAAATTTGTCCTGTTACATCAGTCCTAGCTGAGTTTCTGTAGCTTCACCTTATCTCTGAGAGGTCACCAAGGGCTAGAGTATTTCACTGTACAAACTCAAAAAATGCCCATGCTGTATTTGCATGACCGACCAGGAGTTTCCTTATTGTATGTTTCCACAATCCTACTTCAGTGTTACTCTTTCAGTTACGTATTACTGAAAATTTAGTACTTGTACTGTTAGAGGTTAACCAATCTGGATTAATCTGGATCCTCTTGGCAAAAAGAAAGGTAAGTCAAGGATAGAGTGTGAGGATCTTAAAATTACTGATGTGCATGATTATTTTCAGAATTACTTCTGAGGGAAAGTTTTTTTGTAATTATTGCAATTACTGTTTCTAGGGCATGCACTTCTGGAAGATGAAAATAAGGTCTGGCACCTAGTCCGGCCAGTAGATGAAATTGATGAAAGCAAATCGAAGAGAGGCAGCATGAAAGAAAAAGAGAGAACCAAAGCTATTACAGAAATCTACCTGACAAGACTTCTCTCTGTGAAGGTAGGGGTCAGCTGTTGCACTGTTACACCATGCTTCTAGAGATTTGGATGTACTGCTGAAGAAAGTGATGCAAGTATTGGTCATGCTTTCAGCTGAAATTTTCAATATCTGTGTCATGTACATACAGGGTCGTGTTCAGAGCTTCAAGTGATGCCCATCAGAGCATTATTGGGAAAGAGATAAATTTTAACTCCGTATGAAAGCTGAGAACCATAGTTCTGTGTTAGTTAAATGAGAATTTTTCTTGCAAGACAAAAATAGATATTCTCTTCTATGCCACCTGTTTAGATAATATTCTGCTGGATTTTATTTTGAACAAAATGCTTTGTATACTGCTACCGAGCCTTTTGTTTCCCTGTTCTTGGTTGTTTCCAGTGCTGCAGTATGATCTGGAAAAAATAGTAAAAAAAATTTCAAATAGTGATAGTCCTTTTAGACTATTTCTAGTGCTTAGACTACAGAATGGACCACAACAAAAATAACTGAGCTAAGCATTCCTCCCTGCTGCAGGAATTTAGGATAATCAGTTTAATGACTCCTAGGGCAAGTTCTTTGTGAAAATGGGAGTAACCTCACTCTAAGGGCATTTGATCAAGTGACAAAGTGAACGTGAAGAAAAGTCTTTGTGTGTATGATAGAGACTTGGAGCCAGCAGGATGCATATATCCCTCTGTTCTGTTAACAAACACCTTGCAGCCACCAACAGCCAGTTTTGTAGGTTGTTTCCAGTCTGGAGTTTTACTAACTCCCACAGAGCTGGTGAGTGGCTGGGATCACAGGTGCCCATGCAGCCCCAGGACTGTTGATGTGTCCTCCCTGCCTGCATGGCCAGCATGAGTCTTTAGGGCTCATCACCCCCTCCATCCCTGCCCTACCCTGGGAATGGCAGCTGGAGTGATGAAGAAAGAGAAGATGCAGCCCTTCAGACATGTCTCTTGGGCCAACTGGCTGACTGGGGAGAAACTACAAGTGGCCTCAACAAGGTCTTCTCTGAAACCCAGGGACAGTCTCAGAAGTGATAGTCTGCAAGGTCCAGGCAGGTGCAGGAATCCAGTCAGAAATGCAGCCCCCCCTAGGGGTGCTTCACCCCTCACACTTGGTAGAGCTCAAAGCTGGACATTTGATGAGACCCAAGTGCTTTCTATAACAAGTGAAATGGCCTCTGGTACTTTTTTCTTGCAGTCTGTGTCTAAAATTGTTTTACTGGTGCATGATGCTCTGGAGTCTGAGAAACTGGAGGTGGGAAGCTGCAAAACAATTAGACAATTGCTAGCAATTTTTTTATGTGTACATTGACCTTGAATTGTATATCTATCGTATACTTAGCAACTAGGTTCTGCTATACTTCTGTCAGGCAGAAAGCACAGTTTGCTGTGTTAACCAAATAATAGCTGATTAAGTCAGCCTTTAATCTACAGCATAAAATTGTTCTCTAGAAGGTCTTTATTGTTCGAGCTGTTTGCACGTTCATTGCATTAAGGAGTTTTTGTCATTGGGCAGCCTCAGCACTCAGAATTGAGAGCCTTCAGTAACTGCAACTGGGTTAAAGGAAGAAAGATTCTTGCATGGCGCTGAGGTCAGCCTGTAATGCAAAATTTGTTTTTATTCACTTTTAGGGAACACTTCAGCAGTTTGTAGATGACTTCTTTCATAGTGTGCTCAACTCAAACCATGTGGTGCCACCAGCTGTGAAGTACTTCTTTGACTTTCTGGATGAGCAAGCAGAAAAACATGACATCAAGGATGAAGATACCATTCACATCTGGAAAACAAACAGGTATGAACACTGTAGATAAATGAGAGTGTAATCACCACAAATCAAAGTAAATCTCATTTGTAATTCCTAGAATCATTTTAATTGAGATAATATAATCAAAAGGATTCCCTGTAAGTCTTCAAGTTGCAAAAATGAAAGTCACCTACCTATGGGATAGTAGTTGGCAGATTTACCTCTTTGCTTTTCATCTTTCCTCAGAGACGAGGAAAGCAAGAGGCAAAAGGGACCAGAGTTGCCTGTCAATGCACAAAATCTACGAAAATGTTGTTTGGGTAGTTTCTCTAACCACACAGGCATCTCCTCTTGTTGTTTTGGGGCACTCAGGATTCTTCTCCAATAAGCTTTTCTCATTTTTCTGGCAGAGTTGTAAAGGCTTTGTTTCCAGACGTGGAAAACAGACAAAAGACAGCTTGTGTAATTGTTGAAATATAAAATTAAGATTCATTGTAGTGAGGAGATCAAGATGCAAAACCCATATTTAATTTCATGTGATTTGTTTGTTGTAGAACATCTATTGTGCAAAAGATTTTTTTTTACCTTTTTCCTTTCTTTGCAGCTTGCCTCTTAGATTCTGGGTAAACATACTGAAAAATCCCCACTTCATCTTTGATGTTCACGTTCATGAAGTAGTGGATGCTTCCCTGTCAGTCATTGCACAGACTTTCATGGATGCTTGCACAAGAACAGAGCACAAATTAAGCAGAGTAAGTAATTTGCATTCTACATCCTGACTACATTCATGCCTGACAAGACACAGGGCATTGTCCTAGACAATACCCATTCTCTGAGAAGATACAGCAGTGATAGTTTCCTTCTAGTTTTATAATGAAGTTAGCATTTCACCACTTAGCATGTTGCTGAGCCTGTCATCATTACTGTGTAGTCTGCCAGCTGATAGTCCTAAAAGGCAGAAAGTATCAGCTGCTTTTATAAAAAGCAAGTTTAAGAACTGATTTTTTCATGTCCACCATAATTTAAAATAATCTTCCATTGATATATTTGTCAAACTCAACAATAATGCTGTATGTAAACTTTTTAAGACAAATAATCTCACCGATGTATCAAGGTAAATGTTCATAATAATAATAATGCTAATAATAAGCATCAGAATGTTAATATCTGCACAGCTCAAGTGCATATGATTAGAAAGGCTTCACTTTAGCTTCTTGACTTCATGTTGCCTCTTAGAGTGGTTCATAAATCAACCAAGTTTCTATTATAATTTTTTTCAGGATTCTCCAAGTAATAAATTACTTTATGCGAAGGAGATCTCTAATTATAAGAAAATGGTGGAAGAGTAAGTATAAAGAGACTTTTTATGCTGATGCAGAATTGTTAGTTTTAAGCCTTGTAAATACACCCAGTAACAGGAAAAGTGAATGCTGAGGCAGTCAAAGTCAGCTGTCAAATGTTAAAACTTTTACACCTGAGTGTTAAAATGTTCCGGTGGCAGCAGTGTTCGCAGTGTTGAAATGAAGTGTCATTGTGACCCAATGCAACAGATGGATAGAGTTGTCTGGGGAGAACACAATGCTGTTCTCCACGATGACTGTCGTTACCCACTGATCTGTCTAACCAGTGCTGCACCTCCATAACTGAATAGGAATCAAATCCTGAAAACATTTTCACAAAAACATTTTTTTCTATTCAGTCTCTGAATTTATTCATTTACCGATGTGGGAATTCTATGAATACCACCCAAGGTCTGCTGTAGGACACAACTCTACTAACTGGTTACTTCAGAAGTATTAAGACCTGAAATAATCATCATCGGGGTGATAAGTAGATTTCTGTCCTGTGGTGCGGTCCTGTGCAATCAGGTGCAGTTTGCCTTTCTTGCAGGGGTATCAAGTAGTAATGACTGCTGGGAGACTAGGGAGCTAAGTGAGTCATTGGTCTGTTGTGGTAAAACATCTGCACTATTAGGAAACATGTTGAAAGTAATTGCGAAATCAAAATACAGAATTACCTGGAAACCACAGTGTATTTCACCTAAGTGAAAGTTTGTTTTCATTTGTTGCAGTTACTACAAAGGTATACGTCAGATGGTACCGGTTAGTGACCAAGATATGAATACCCATCTAGCAGAAATCTCTAGGGTAAGAACAAATTAAGATTCCTTGTCTTGAAATTGAAGCCAAGTATAGCACTGTTTTTGTCTTCTTGTTCTAACTCGACAAGTGGGTTTTTTGTATATTTAAGCATCAAATGAGCTACTTCATATCTCTCCGAAAAAACTCCTGCTTGGTGTAGTGCTTTTGGGCCTTTTGAAGTGTTGATTATTGAATGGCATCAATAATGGTTTTCGTCACAAATCTCTTTGAGTGATGTAAGTGCCAGAGCAGAGCATTCACATCCATTCTGGAAAAATTACAACACTGTTGAAAGGCATTTTCTCTTTGCAGCATGTAGGTGATTTTTAGCATTGACCATACTGATAGCAAGTAGTGTCTGGATTCAGAGTGCTACCACAGTAAGAATGTGACTCCAGAAATGAAAGGGGATTCACGTACGTTAAGTACAGCACGTTTTAGTGCTGTCTGTATTAAGGCAATATTTTTTGCTTTACGCTGCACACAAGAAGCTCATCATGTGCTTGCTTGATTGGCACTTTTTCTTTTCATGGTATAGGCTCTCTGGTGCTACCTGTAATGGAGGAGAGCAGAGGAGGCTGTGTTGCTCAGCTTAGCTAGACCAGGCCCGTGCTTTCAAAGCACTTGATTTAACTCAGACAACCTGCAGAGCCCTTGCCATTCTGAAAGAGATACTGTGCAGTGACTGGTTTGCTCTCTCACTTATGTTATTTCAAGAGTCCTATTGATACGAAGAAATGTGGGGAATTCTTGTGGTTTGTTCGTTTCATGCCCTTAGGACCTAACATTTTGCAGATCTGCATCCTCAGGAGAATGTTTATATTTTCTGTCAGTCACTGCAAAGCTCACATGTGGTGACATTTCATTTTCCAGTTCATTTTATTTATTTAAAAAATGGTAATTAAAAGTAAATTCAGAAGAATGTTTTAAAATCAGCATAATATGTTGATCCTTTCTATTTACACTATAAATTATGATAAAAGTAAGGATGAAAAGACTGACAGAACATTGCAAATTTTGACCAGCTCTAGAAGTGACTTTTATAGGGTAAAAAAGGATGGATGTTTCTCTGCTGCTTTATGGCTTGGATACTCATTTATGCCAGTAGCTTTTTTTGCAATTCTTTATTTTCTTAGCTAATGTAAAAAAAGTAAAGGCATAGCTAGAGACTTGAATTCTATACATTTGAATGAAAAGCATCTGTTTAGGACAGGTAGAGCACATTCACTGAGTACATTAAATGTCATGGGGGAAATGAAGAGAGAGGTAATGGAAGGGATAATTCCTGCTTCATTTAAAAGTTCCTTTCTCTTTACCTTTCTGTCTCTCTTCTTTCCGTCTTCATGACTCAAATAGCTTTTTCCAAATGTACATGTGCTAGCTATCTTGATGAGTTACACCTTTCCTGTAGTGAGGTATGAATTACTACAAATGGTTGCAAAGAGCTGAAGAAATGATTTCAAACAGACACGGCAGTGACAGAACTCATGTGTGGAATCTCAACAGTATGTAGATTACTGAACACTTTAGTTATACATACCCGTGCTGTTAGCAGATGTTACAGCTGTAATCTGTGGTTTGACAAAGTTCAAAATATTTTCCACCTCCTGTGTTCGAGCTGCAGACAGGCTGGAAAAACGCTGGTGGGAAAATCTAGATCTGAAAGTCACCAGACAGAAGTTTTCTCACCCCTTTTTCCGTCACTTAGCAAGAGGTAGAAGATGCAGAACTTGAATTTGAAAACGGGACTGTCTGCTGTATCCAGCAGTCACGCATGTGCACAACTTTCAACCGTCTGTGATGCAATGTTGACGTTTGCTGCTCATGTGTGTTGTTTAACAGGCACATACCGATTCCTTAAACACGCTTGTGGCTCTGCACCAACTCTACCAGTACACTAACAAATACTATGATGAGGTAAGTGCTGGGGTTTCTTTTCTTTTTTTATATAATAACAGTACAAAGCTATAAAGACTAACTTTCCCTGGATAATATGGTAAAAGCAATGTTGAACAGAAAGCCCTAACTCTGCAGTTAGATACCTTCCTTGGAAATTACATTGCTCAAGGGTATGTTCTTAGAAATGAAGTTTCACTGTGGGGTATCCAGTTTTGTCAGTGATTGCTTAATGAGATCTGAAAGAAAAATAGATTTAAAAATCCTTTCTCTTCAGTTCTACCATCTGAATTCCAAGAATTAAGAAATAAGAATGTTGCCGAGCAAAAAGCAATCATCAGAGCCTTTATCAGGTTTTAAGCCAGTAATTTTTTTTATTAGGAAAAATCCATTAAACTTGTTTTGCTTGTAGGAGTGGAACAGTGCCTTTTTCATTAGTTAAGATGCACTTAAAACTTCCATGCATGCTGCTGCCCCCAGTTTGCCTTGCCAAATGAAGTGCCTGCCCAAGGTAAACCACAGCAGAACAACTGCTGAGAATGGTCAGATTCAGAGAAAGGGTCACAGATTCAGTCCAAAGTGTTTCTTGGATTCTTCAGGCCCTGAGGAAAGGGGGACAAAGAATATCCCAGTGTCACTGGGCTGTGGCTATGGCTCTCCAAACTTAATCTGAAAACAAAAAGAGAGAAGGAAACTTTTATTCAAAGGTTTCCATGGAAATGAATGCCTCCAGAAAACTCTCAGAATTAAATCAAAGCGAGTAAGAACAGATGCTGAATCAAAAAAAAGGAGTGCAGCACATGTGAGCTCGCTTCAGTTTGTCTTGCACCTCAGCACATTTCTTGTTTTCACTTAAATATAGCACTAAAGGCAGCGAGCTTCATACCCAACTTCACTGCAGCTGCTTTCTACATCTTGAAAACAGATGTAAGCAAGGAGAACCAGCTCATCTTAAGACATCTTGCAGTGGGGTTAGAAGGAAAAATGGTTGGACATTCACAGACAAACTTAATGGCTTTGGTTTCCACATCCCCAGAGATGAGTAAACTTATTTTCAACATATTCCAGAATATCTGGAAAAAGCCAACTGTACCCTGGGCTGCATCAAAAGAGAGGTGGCCAGCAGGGAGAGGGAGGTGATTCTGCCCCTGTGCAAGCCCACCTGCAGTACTGCGTTCAGCTTTGGGGGCTCCAACACAAGGACATGGAGCTGTTGGAGCGGGTCCAGAGGAGGGCCACGGAGATGATCAGAGGCTGGAGCAACTCTTCCATGAAGACAGGCTGAGAGGTTGGGGTTGTTTGGCTTGGAGAAGAGCAGGCTCCAGTGTGATCTGATAGCAGCCTTTCAGTGCCTGAAGGAGGCTTACAGGAAAGATAAGGGGAGATTCTTCCAGAAAGTGTATGAGAGGACAAGGGGTAATTATTTTAAATTAAAAGAGGTTTAGATTAGGTGTTAGGAAGAAATTCTTTACTCAAAGGGCAGTGAGGCAGTGGCACAGCTGCCCAGAGAAGCTGTGGGTGCCCCATCCCTGGAGGCGTTCACTGCTGGGTTGGATGGGGCCCTGGGCATCCTGAGCTGGTGGGCGACAGCCTGCCCACGGCACAGGGCTTGGGACTGGGTGGGCTTTAAGGTGCTTCCAACCGAAACCATTCTATGATTTCTGGCCTGACCTGTTACGGAAACACCCAAGGAATCTGTGTGACAGATAAACCACAAAGCCCTGCTTCTCTCGCACTCCCTTGTCCCTGCTCCCAGCCGTGGTTTTGGGATTCTCCCATTTGGAGGCAGGCACAGATGGTGCCTGCTCTCTGCTCAGCCGTCAGTCGGAGGTTATCAGTGGCGAGGCAGCAAACCACAAAGCAGAGCTGCAGCCCCTTCTTTTGCATACATCACTGTATAACAACGAGATGCCTCTGATCAAAAGGCTGCTAATTCAGAGTTAGGGAGATAATACGTCAAGAACCATTCAGGAAAATTAATTGAGCTTATTTATTTTCCATAAAAATGCTTTAATTTGCATAAATTGGAACATTTTGCGACGGCCCTTATCTTTGTTGCTGAAGTGGTGGCTGCAGCACGCGCTGCACCCTGTGCATCTCTGCAGGGCTTGACAGTGACTAAGTGGGTAAGCTCTAATTGTCCACATTTATGTGAAGGTTATATTCACCAGCAGAGATAATCATGAATTATTTAGTCTCGATTTGAGGCGTTACAGCTAGGTGTAAATGTTTAAATTAGGGGAACAATATCAAATTAAATTAGGCCCTATTTAAATACCGTAATAAGAGTTTATTAACTCTGTCTTGTAAAAATGTTTTCACGCTTTGAAAACAAATCCATTAAAATAATGATTTCTAAACAAATTTGCTCCAGTGTTTGAAACTCTAATGCCGAACCAGTCCTCAAAAGGGAAATTATTAGCTGGATTGAAACTGACTGCATTAATCTCCGTTGTCAATAAAGCACACGAAGCAGCAGGAACCGCAGGTAGTGACAGGCAGACTCTATTTCTCCAGCCCTTGTATTTGCCAACTTCGGTAGTATTTAAACACAGCTAAAGGTGTCTGCTCGCTGACAGCGTCTGACTTTTTATTAATAAAGCCGGCTGTAGAAAAAGAACAGTTTTGCCATACCGTGCATTCTCCTAATGGAGAAATCTAATAGTTGGTGGAAGAGTTTCCCTGAAGGATGGTAGGAATGAAAACCTTTCAAAACCTTTGAAATTTGATCTCGAGAAGCCCTTAAAAACTCTATTTGAAGAAAAACCTTCTCATAACAGCTGACCTTTTCGAGCTCTCATTTTAAAATCCCTGGTGGCTTGGAGTCGGGCCTTCCTGCACACACTCCGTGCGGCAGGGGCTGTGTGAGGGCCGCTGGGGGCTGCTCAGACGGGCTCCGTGCTTCCCAAGCCGTGTGGTGCCGGGCCAGGGGCTCAGCTCTGCCTGGAGAAGCAGAGGGAGGGCTGGCAGCTCCCCGGCACTGCGACCGGCCCATCTCCTTCATCTGACTGCTCACAGACAGGCGACACTTGGCGTTGCCCTCACCTGTGCCACCCAGGAGCAGCTCATAGCCAAAGCCAGTGGGAAGAGGTTTAATTATTGCTGGTAAATGACCCTCAAGCCTCCTAGGGTGCTCTGCAAGTAAAACTCTTCTCTTAACTAGCTGTGAAGTCAATGTTTCTGGTGTTTCTCCTCCGCTGCCTGCTCCATCTTGCAATGCAAAATTTCAAAAGATAAAGTGCTATCTATTAATTTTCTTGGATCCCAGCATAATGCAAAACATTGCGGTAACTTAGATAAAATAACGGAGGCTGTCACTTTTCCTGTCTTCATGTGTAAAACAGAATGTGTCACCCGGTCGAAGGACCTTATCTTCGGCACCGGGTGAATGCAAAAGGCTTGGAAACCAAAGCAGCGTCAAACACTAAGTCTGGGAACGACGTCGTATATTTTAAGCTAAACGATTCTAAACATTCTGTGTTTATTTCTTCCAGATTATAAATGCACTTGAAGAGGATCCAGCTGCACAAAAAATGCAGCTCGCCTTCCGTTTACAGCAAATAGCAGCTGCGTTAGAGAATAAAGTGACTGACCTTTGACTCGAAAGCCGCAATAAAGAAATCTGATCTGAAGATGTTCAAATTCATTCTTCCTGTTAAGGAAATAGTGTTCTATTTTTTAATGTGTAATTACAACTTTAAATGAAAGATTTCATGTTTTTTTGATAGCAGAGGTGTAATGTAAAAAATTTTTACTGTAAATTATGCTTCTAATTAAAAGCTGTGTTGTGTGTAAATGAATCTTCTGTGGGAAGGAGCGTCCTTTAGCTGGGGGCAGGGTGGGGGGTGGAGGAAGACGAGTCTGTAGTTCAGTTAATTGCATAGAATCTAAGACATCAGCAGTTAGAATTCATTATGCAAGTAAACTCAATATTATAGCATCCTTTATATTTTAAGCAATATTTGTACTAGGAAAATAATAGCATATTCAGAGAACCATGCAATATCCCCTTTTATTTTGATAACTGGAAATTGACTTCCGCGTAGCTCCAAAACTTCGTCTTTGCTCATAATGAACGTAGTAAACAACGTGTCCCATTCCTCTGTGAGATCCGCACATGGGTTTTGCTGCCACACACAGTTCTTGCGTTAATTATTGATGCCCATGGTAATGCACAGTACTGCACCCACCACGGTTGGCTGCGACGGAAGTGACAGTGATGCCGTGGCTGTGAGCAGGGTTCTGCTGATAGATGGTCTCTTTTGGTTCAGAAATCGCCGCAAAGGAGAACTAGTCCTTAAATCTTTACAACCCTTTGTTATCAATGTGAGTTTTATGATATATGCTAATGTGCCTTACTTGTACTAATTCTGTGAATCTGATGAATGGTTTTGTAAAAAGAAGCAGATCAGAAAAAGAAATATTTATGTGCTATTGAATGACTTTTGTGTGAAAACCATGACCAGCAGAATGCTTGTAATTAGCCGCTTGCCGAGAGTGTGTTGTTTAACATGATCTGATTATGTATAATATCTTATTTTAGAATGGTTCTGATGATTTTTTTTATTTGGAACTGTCCTAGAATTACCATCACTTGTTTTTATTGTATTTGTGATGTAAAATACTAGTATGATATTGGAAAAACTGTATACCCGTGCGTTGAAAACCACTCAGTCAGTTTTGAGCCTTGGAATTCTGCGTCTGATCGAACACACGCCATCAACCCACAGCAAAGGCAATTAAAATTACTAGTCGGAAGTGTGCGCTTACCACGGATGTAAGCTACATACAAATCAAACAGGTACGCCTTCTTAAACTGCTCTATTGCACCTCAAAGAACTTCATTCCCTTTGTCTCGCCAGCGTTGCCAGTGAAGTAGCATTTTCGGGAAGCGCTGCCATCAGTGTGAGTTCACTCTTTGCCCTGCCCAGCCCCAGCCAGCTGACCCGGGCCTTGCGCCCGCCCCGCCGGCATATGGCCGTGCGGTCAGTTCTACCGTTGGCTGATTTGGTTTTTTCCTTTTTGAAAGTTTCCTGGTATTTGTCGGTGGATCTTCCCATCAGCTACAGAAATGGGAAGCCTCACCAGTGCCAGTCCTGCGGGCTGGGAGGGCGTTTGCTTTGGGTTTTTTTGTACTCGACTTCTTGTATTTGTGTATAACCGTTCCTGACTTTGCCTGGGCTGTAAGTTATTGTACACTGTGTAGGACTGAGGTACATGACTGCTACATAAAGCAGCTTTGCCAGCTACTTCCTCATCAACAAAAGAATCTTAATTTCATGGCTAATCTGTTTCTTTGTCATTGTTTGTAAATCCTGTTAATTGTAAATCAAATACAATGTTGTTTTTTTTCCACAAAGTGTCACGGGATCTTTACTGAAACTGGGGGGCGGCTGCTGGAAGGGGTTTGTAATGCTTCCTCCGGGGCTGACGGAGTGGCAGCGCCCGTCAGTCTGCGGTTGGGAATGGACGAGCGCAGCGCATCCCACAGATGGGGTGGCTGACGTCATGCCCCTCTTATGGGCATTTGCTCTGAAAAATGAGAGTACTCTTGAGAGGAGAGGATGTGTTCCAACATCCCCT
This sequence comes from Numida meleagris, assembly GCF_002078875.1. NCBI lineage: Eukaryota > Metazoa > Chordata > Aves > Galliformes > Numididae > Numida > Numida meleagris. The sequence continues at coordinate 20,502,662 of NC_034409.1, read as the reverse complement.
AGAAAGGGATCTTCCCGCCTGGTAGAAACCCACCTCGAGGTCTGAAAGTCACCTAAAACACAGCTCAGTGGTGTCCCTCCAGAGGGAGCAGGAAGCCCTGGAAGGAAGGAGGAAGGAGGGCTTCCGGGGGGAACGCCGTGTGCCCCCACCACCGGGGGCCTGATGCAGAGCGGCTGCAGGTTGGGCAGGAGCTGCCGTGGGCAGTGGTAATGCTGCCGATCCTTCCCACCTGTGAGATGAGCCAAGTGTGTGCCTGCTGCTGCGTGCGAGATGTGGGGCAGACCTGCTGATGGCTCTGTGCCTTTTGCCCTTTTTTCACATCATGTGGGAAATTTGCAGGCCTTGGGCACCACAGCGTAGGGAGCGTGGGGGCCGCTGACTGTGAGCAGCTGCTACAAAGGCGACTTGGTGCCAGCTCTTTGGTTTCTCTAAGTCTCCTCTCCTGAAAGCACAGAGTTGGAATTTGAATTGATCCGAGCTGTTATATTTTATTCTTTTGCCTTTTGGCTACACTTCTCCAGTGCTTGTTTTTCCACTCTGGTGCTCTGTTTTGTCCAGGCCTAGTTTTTGGCTTCAGTTTTCCCTGCATTTTAGCAATCTGATTCTTAAACACTTCATGCTCCTCCTTTGGTTTCTGCTGCTCCTGCCATCTGGCTCATCTGCAAGATAAAAGAAAAAGGCCCATTGGGGTTCTCCCTCCTTTTCATCCCCTCTGCAGCCCCTCTGAGGAGTTCTTCTTTGGGCCCAGGAACCTTCTCTCTGCACAATAGAAGCCACAGCGGCAGCTGGGGGCAGAGCTCCCCTGCTGGGACACCCACCCACCCTGGTGCAGGGCAGGGGCTGCCCCCACCTCCCGCAGCTCTGAGTCCCACTGCTGAGTTCGGTCTCTCCAAAGCCACAGGGCTTCACCACTTGCTCCCCACCTGCAAACAAGCAAGCAGAGGTCTCAGCTGATGATGGAACAAGGTCCATGCTTCCGCTGAGTAACTTGATCAGGAGTTTACTCTCTATTCCCAGGTGCCTGGTTTCCCTCTGACACCTTCCCAGGTCTTCTTCCAATGCTGCATCTTCTATAGATTTATGAACAAGTGGTTATGGGCAGAGGAGCCCTCAGCCAAATTGTGTACATAAGGCATCACACTTCCTGCGGATGGTTTTTGTCATCGCTCCGTCGGAGCCAGACGTGAGCCTCCTGTTCTGCAGGCAGCTGTGCTGGGTGCGTGGTCAGCTCGCTCAGGCTGAGCTGTGTTCACTTGCACTCTCTAAAACTGGATTTTCTGGCAGCCTGAAGATTGCCAGAGCCATCACTATAAACAAAAAAAGAATCGTATGGGGAATTCAGGAACTCAAACTGAAGTTCATCCACTCCCAAATTCCCAAACTCTTGTTACGTGGGAGATTATTTTTCATCCAGCTGCGTAACGATTTGAAATGGCTCCGAGCTTGAATTTCAGCTGTCCTGGACTCACCAGCACTGATGAGATTTTTGTGGTCAGCCCTTTGCTGTTCCAGCTGCTCAAGCTGTGTTATTAACGAAACCATTTTCAGCCATATTATGCCCAGGCACTACGGGCTCACTTGGCCAAAAATCTCTGAAAGCGATCCAGAAGCCTTCCTTTCACATGCTTCCTGCGGCCGCCGCACCTCCATTTACTGCGCTGCTTTAAGGCTCGAATCAGCTTTCCCATGTGTACCTAAGCTCATGCTGTAACAAGAACTTCTTTTCTAAAGAACGTTATTGTGAGGAAAGAGCCTTGTCTTCAGACTTTTTCCAAGTCTCTCATATTCTCTTAGAAAAAAAAAAGTTACAGGTTTGGGTTTTTTTCATTGGCTCTTTGTTTCTTCTTCTATCTGTGGACAACCTACCAGAGCCACGAGGCAGCCAGCTTCGCAGCCGTTGAAAGGAAGATGTCTGCTGCCATTTTTCTACCAACCACTGCCAGAGTCCTCTGGTATCCTGGTTAACACTTAGATGGGCTGGAATTTGGCAATTTGAGTCACTGGAGATGTCCGCACCGAGGTCCTTGTGACTTGTTTTCATCCGCACTCCCAGCTCAGCGCAGTCAGGCTCAGCTCCTGAAGCTTTCCGGGCCCCCCACGACAGAAGCCTCTCTCCTCTTCAGCTCTTCCTGGAGCATGGAATTCTCTGGAGAATGAGAGACAACAGCACGCAGAGCTAAAATGGTCAGAACTTCTGTTCCCTTTGTACTTGTCCAGGCCGTGTTTTGGGGTTTTGTCTTTTTTATTTTGAGAAACCCTCCTGTCATGGATAATGGGGAATCTGAAAGGTGTACTTGCAAACGAGGGTCCATCTGTTAGCCTTCTGCTTTTGCTAGCCTTGGTCTTGGTGCAGCCTAGAAATGGTGGTGGGAATCTTGGTGTTTGTTTGACAGTCCCTGAAGAGCAAAAGGAAGAGAGACTTTCCTGACCCACAGATATTGGAAGATTTTTTTTTCTATTTCTTCAAATTGTGGCCCCTAGAGGAGCGTCTCTCTGTCAAAGAGAGAAGAAAGCGGCTTCTCCTGTGCAGGCTTGTAGTGGCCAGCCGTGCTACAAGAGATCATTGCCTTCACACTGCCCCTTTAGGGCTGACTTCCATCTTGCCTGCACACACTGCTTGCTGCTGGGTATCACTCCCAGAGAAGACAAAAATCCCACTACGGTTCATAGCCAGGCGATCAAAAGCTGGTTAATTTATCCATGTATTCCTGATTCTTTGCTGCTTTTCAGATAATTGCCATTTGAACCAGAAGAGAGTTTGAGTGGTTTCCTTCTTCTTTTTGAGTTTTCAAAGTACCTATGCGTCTCAGCGCATTGAACACTTTAGAAAGAAACTATTTCTTCAGCGGGACAAAGGACAATAGCTCTGGTACAGCTGTATATGGCTTGTCTTAAAAGGAAATAAAAATCCCACCACGAACCACACACTGTGTTTTTGAAATCCTTTATTCAGTGCTCTAATTCTGAACAATGTTTTTGGCTTACTTAATTCTCTGCAAAATTGAATGTTGAACAAAACTCTTTTTTTTTCTCCTTTTAATCTACTGTAATAAGAAAGGAGTGAAATGAAAAATGTATTCCTTTGATACCCTTAATCTTTCCTCTCCTGCGGCTTCTGCTCCTATTCAGTAAGAGATCATACTTGCTGGTTGCAGGGCCTGGACGCCAATCCATGGGATAAGAAACAAACCAAAATCCATGTTTCCCGCAGCTGCATGTAGGTCCATGGCAATGCTCACAATTGTAAAACTGCCTCAAGGACGTTATTTGGAACTTCATTGTTGAGGGCCTGGCTGGTTTCCTCGTCCTCCTTCATGTGATCCTGCTTTGTGCGGGTTTTCACCTTGTGCTCCAGTGGCTCTCGCTGGAACACAGCTCGACATTCCACCGAAAGCCCGAGGAAGGAAGCAATCACCGCCTGGATTATCCACGCGCTTTTCATTCTCAGAGTGCCCCTGCGGGCACCCAGCCCTCCCAGGCTCAGCTCACAGCAGAGCGATAGAAGTGGATTTTTTATGCTAGAGCGGACGGTCTTACTGAAACACAAAATATTTCCATCTGTCTAAACTAAGCTGTGTTTGTTTTGCTGATGAAATCCCCCTGGTTTGTACAATGCTATTGACATCTGAAGCACGAACAGCCCTTTGGAGCTGGTTTGAGCTCTACCTGAAGTCTGGAGCTCCCTCTGACAGCGGTCAACAGCAGATGCCTTGGAAGAACCCACAAGCAACCCACACACGGGCAGCACCCCAGCGTACCGCTGACTGCCCGCCGAATCTGCACCAGGCCAATGGTGCAGGGTCAGATGCGGGGCCCTTGGGGTGCTGAGCGGCCGCAGGCTGTGTGATGGGCTCCTTCTGCCCTCGGCTGGTCTCTGGCTCTGACAACAAAGAGCACTTTGGCAGTGCTGTAGCGTGCAGACTCAGGTCTCTCTGTGGTTAATCATTCATGTGAATTAGCGGTGCGAGTTCTTTAATACAGAGCTTGGATTTAATTTCAATCTCTGCTGTCCGTCACTGTCTCTCTTTATCAGCTTTTGGAGATGACAGCATACACAATGTATCTAAGATTAGATTCTTGCTTTAAATATTTAGAATCTGAATCACATTCATTTGTACTTCGCTCCAAGGTTGAAGTAATGTGGCAGGACACAAACTCTGCCCTTGTTAAAACTCCCAAATTAAAGGAGCGCTGAATTATTCATTCTAAACTCCTAAACAGCTCCTCATTGCAGTCCTGTAGAAGTTCCCTGCCCACAGCCAGCAGTGCTGCCCCGTGAGTGGTGTCATGGCCCTGGGCTTTTTGTGCTCACAGCTGATGTCCTCTGGGTACTGGTGGAGCCTAGCACATTCCAGGCCAGACATGGCGAGCTTCTGTTTAACAACCTTACCTCTGGTTTGTGATTGCAGAATCATCAGAAAACACCCACCGCTGATCACCTACAGCTGTGTTAGCAGCCAAAAACACTCCCAGCTGCCTGCTGGGAAAGGATGCTAGTTGTAGCCCTTCTTCATCAACAAGCCCAAGGGCAGGTGGACAGGCAGTACACTGGGGTCACGGTGAAGATTGACTATGAGCGTGGCAAAGCCTGGAGGGAGGAAAGGGCTGCTCCTCCAAGCCATTATTGGCAGAAGGAGCTGCTCCAAGTTATGGCTGCTGCAAGATTTCCCCCCAGCACTGCTGTACTCCACAGGACCTCAGTGGAGGCACCATTTTGCCTTGCTGACATGCAGGAAGCCAGAGGAAAGGATCTCAGGTGGGACAGTCATGAGGTTGCAAACTCCATCCCCTTTCCATTGCCAAGGATCTGAGGCTGGGACAAGCTGCACCATGCAGGCAGCGTGGCTCCATGAGTCTGTTCCAGACCTGAAACAGTGAAACCGCATCTGCATGGCTGGCCATGTGCTTGGCACAGCCCTGTTACAGGCTGATATGTATGCATTACAAAAATCACACATGCAGTTCTTGATAACAAACCCAGATACTTTAAATTCTCAGTGGAAATTCTCTCTGATTAATTGTTTTTGTTTGCTTTTTGTTTGTTTTAATCAGGATTTCTGTTTAATGAAGGAAATTCCTCTAGTAAGGGAATGTTAGCCTACAAGCCTGTATGTTTCATTTTTGCAAATGGGTTGAATTCAGACCTCATTAGACCTTGTGGGTGTTTTGCTTGGATCTAAGATCCAGGAATTAGGCATAGTGAAGTTTTAGACACTATTAGGCTAGAAACCTACTTTATTTGGTGGTAAACTGGGCTATTTTTTTGTAAAGTTCACTTAAAACATTTCACCATTATACATTACAGAACTAGCAACACAAATTTTTCACCTCTACTGTTCAAAATAGAGAAGAAGCCAAATTGTGCTGTGTGAACACGAATGTGATATTCACAAATAACCTGACGTGTCTAACAGCCATCTCACCATGCCTGCAATAAAGAAGCTGATGAATGGATCAGATCAGGCCTATCTGCACTCCCTTATCTTTTCAACATGGTCTTATGCATTAAGATAGTTGGAGTATTGATCTGAGTGGTCTCTAGCTATTCCTATATTGCAAATGTTGCCCCTGTTCCCTCCGGATCCATCCAAGCACATGGGAAATCTCAAGTGACTGGACTCTGGATCTCTCCCACAGTCTTCAGGTGATTTACTCTAAAATCAGTTATCATAGAAGCATAGAACGGTTTGGGTTGGAAGGGACTTTAACCCCACGTCAGAGCTTTATGGGCTGGTTCGGCACGGTTCTGTGACTGATGGGGCGGAGGGACACACGGACCCATGCCCTGGGAAAGGGAAAGGGGGAAAAAGGGAAAGGGTAAAGAGATAGGCCTGAAACAAAACAGTGGCAATGATCTGAGGAGAAACAAACTAATTTACTGAATAAGATATCAGAATACAAGATAACACAATATAATACAATATAATTAAAATTGAAGCTAATTAATCAAATAAAATGAGAGTGTCCAAAAAAAACTGAAAGGCCTTACTCTAGTGCTGTAGGCGAGACACTGCCAAAATGAGCAGAAAGGGAAGAAAAGGGCACATCTCGTGATCAGCGAACAGTTTTATCTTTCCCTCTGAACGGAAAACAGAAACAGAACAACACAAAGTCCTCTGGGAGATGTAGTTCTTCTCTTCTATCAACTGTCCATGGAACTGGAGCATTAACTCTTCAACTCCCAGTGCACTACATGATGTTATGATGTGGAATACCGATAACCAATAATCATAAAACCATGACACCCCATCCAATTCCAACCCCCTGCCATGGGCAGGCTACCACTCACCAGCTCTGGCTGCCGAGGGCCCCATCCAGCCCAGCCTTGAGTGCCTCCAGGGATGGGACATCCACAGCTTCTCTGGGCAATTATATTTGCTCTAAAATCAGTACAGTTTGTGCTTTAACATGCTCAGCATAAGAAGGAGGAAACTGAAGGCTAAGGTAGACAGTGAAGGGAACAACCAGATGTATGATGCTTCAGGTTGATAGCATTGCCCTTATGCCTGCTCTGCAAAGTGAGGGGCTGGAGTGACTTGGGCCTGGCCATTAGGAATTAGGATTACTCTGTGGAACCATCACTGTCTCCATCAAGGCACCCTGTGTTTTACAAACATTAATTATGCCCTGTGAGGTAGGAACCTCTTTCTGCTGATGTAATAAATACATAAAATTGTTAATTAATAAAAATCACTCACCTAAGGTGAGAGAGCAAGTTAATGCACAGCTGGGAATAAAACTTAAGATTCTGGATCTTGGCTCCTACTTGTGACTTGCTGGCAGCACTCCGCATGATGAAAACTGATCCAGCCATACTGCTGTCCCCAAGCTGACCATTTTCTGTGGTTTAGTAAAGAAAAAAAATTCTACCACAAGGTCAGGACAGAAAGAATATGAAGGATGTCAGAAGGTCTGGTTTAGTGCCCTGAGAAGATGCATTGCTCCACAAAACAGACTTGTGTCAGCCTAAGGAATGATGGCAGGAGCAAGTTGTCCCAGGGATACTGGCTGGTCCTTCTGGTTTGGGCTTTGGGGATTTTTTCAGGGGGGAGAAAGCACTTGGTTGAGATGAATGAGCTAAAAGATATTAGAAATAAGAGACCTGATACAAAGAATTATGATATTTTCAAGATTTTTCCCCCTAAGTAGTCTAAAATATCATTTAACATGAGCAAGGAAATTTGATTTTGCAGATACATAAATATATACATATCCATATATGTAAGCAGAGAGTGTTGTATAGCTGCATTTAACTTGGCACTTCTTTAATAAAACTTTCCTGCAGAAAACTCTCAGGGATTTTTAACCCAAACAGCTAGCCGTAAAGTTTTTCTCATAACAGTAAATTACAACAATTTTACCCAAGGCTTTAACATCCCTGAGTTTTGCTCTTTGAATTAGACTGTGATGATCAATATTAATAGTCTCTGATCACATACGGTCACTGCAAAGCCAAGATGAAAACCTTTTAGCTTCTGAATTTTACTGCAAATGTGAACATTTATCAACACTTATTCAGGACATAAATGAGAAAGGGAACAGTTACATCATGAAAGATCTCAGTTGAAATTTAACCTCCATGCTACACATCTAGAATACGTTTCAGAAGCAAATGTAGACTTAGTGTTATTGCAGGAAGACAGTAAAATCCATGAATACTTGTGAGCCAGCTCCTAAATGATCTGGGGAGTAAGAGGTATAATTTTCTCTTAGTGTGGTCATAGGCTTTTTACACTAGCTCTCAGACATATTCACATGACTCTTTCTGTCTTCAGCAGTCATTGTCTAGATATACAAATTTCCCAAAATTGAATATCTATTTGCAGATAACAGCAGTACAGCCTGAAAGGAAGCAAAGCACGCGGACCCTTTGGTGCTAGCAGCTAGACAGCCCGTGTCCAACACACATGCCCTTGTTCTGCCATTTCGGTCCTTCCTTGTGCCCAGCAAAGGTGCAGCTGTGTCATGTCCAGGCCCACATGGAGGCGTCGCTCAGCACAGCCGGGCTCGGTTTCCCATCCCAACTTTCATGTTGAACTAAAGGTTGTCTGCACTGTTTGGATGAGAATGATCTCAAAACCTTTTGTTGGTGCTCTTTGATGGACACATGTAGATGCATTCACAAGATGAGGCTGAAAAGGCATTTACTCACATCAGCTGGCAAAGCAAGGGGAATTTTTTCAAGAAATGCTGGTTTAAAAAGCAGCAGTTCAGCTGCTTGAATAGAAAGCTGTCTCAGTGCCTGCAAGAACAGGAGGGGCTGAGGTAAGTCATTTTTCCAACAGCACAAGAATGATACTAGGGGAAAGTGGAAAAAGTAAACATGACTTTTCAAGAGCAGATTTTGTACAACTCAAGTCCAGCACTTTTGTCATTGGATTCATTATGAGGAGTTCACTGCTCTGATGCCCCTCAGAGCTGGTACCTGTTGGGTTTCTTCTCTTCTCCCTTCAGGGGCTGTTTATTACTAAAGGATAAATAAAAAATTTTATTACAAATGGACAACCCCTGCAGCAGGGAGGCTGGAACTGGATGATCTTTGAGGTCTCTTCCAACCCAAGCCATTCTAGGATTCTATAATTTCGTCTAGTCACTCACCCACCAAGTCAGTGGCACCTTGGGAGCCCTGTCCCTGTTTCTCACAGCACCTCACATCCCCACACCCTTTGTACCTTCCTTGGGAGCCACCAGATCAGTGCATCTAACCAAGGACATGAGAGAAAAAACAGAACTTGTGGTGGGAAACAGCTCCAAACCCAGTAGTTTAGGCATTAGGCATTTAGGTTTTTACTCTAGTCCTGTGCCATGGCACAGTCCCAGAGCTGGTGACAAGCCTGATATCTAGTTCAGAGAAACAAAATGGTTTCCCATTGCTTTCCCTTTCACTTTCTCAGGACAGTATCTTCCCATTCACTTAGACAGGAGAAGATGGAGGCCTTTTGCCATGGGCTGCCCAGAAACCAAAAAGCCTGCAGGCACTCCTATAACAATTTCTTCCTCTCAGTGCTTGCATTTGAAAGCAATAACAACAGAAAGGATATCTCAGATGAACACAAGTTCCTCATTGTCTTGCGCCCTAAAACCATCTGGTTCTATTTCACAAACTTCCTTCTGAGGTTAATCTCTTCATCAGCTCCACCTGCAGAACATTACCCTGATTTCTAGCATAAGCTGGATTCCTGCCTTGGACCTCCAGTAGCTTTATTGAACTTCTGAAGGTGAGTTTTTCCAGCATTGTTTACTGTGACCTCTCCCTTGTTGCCTCATCAGCTTTTCTCCTATAACAGCCCTCATCTTTTCTTCCCTCCCCACCTCAGTCAACCTTTGCAGTCCACCTACTCTCATACAAATTTTACTCACCTCGCATATTCTTATTACCTCATGTCTCCTGGTCATGCTAGCTACCACCATTTTCATAGGATCATGGGATAATTCAAGCTGGAAGGGACTTCCAGAAGGGATCAGACCCCTCTACTTAGCTGTTGTACTGCTAAGTATAATTTTAGGAATGAGGTTCCTAGGAGACTTGAGCTTGTGCATCCTATTGACTTCCAAGTCTAATGCATGCCTTTTACAAGGTCTTGCTGACACTATAAGAAGGAAGTTAGGAAAGCTGTGACAAAGTTAGGACTTTAAAATTCTGAGCCCCTTACATGCTATTATCAGTAGTGGGAAAGAACCAGAGATTTTCAGCCCCAAGAAACACAGCCTTAAACCACTAAGCTAACAGAGTAACTAGTAGCTTTGAGTTTATCACACGGTAAACAAGCTCCTAACTGATACAGTAGTATGTGTCCTATGCTGCACCAGGAGAGGAATTCAAACCGTGGGCAAACATCCATGTCATGAGCTCCCAGGACGAGCCTCTGGCCAGAAGAACACATCGTTCTGTTTAGTGGGCACTCCCTGGCCTGCTCTGCTCAGAAAATCAAAATATTTATTTTTAAGTCTACAAATCTATAGATATTAAAGCAAAAGTATCTGTTACTGACATGTTACATCAGTCATCTGAAATCCCCCCCAGCCAGTAACAGCATCAAAAGACCATTTCCTCTGTTATTACGTACATTGTTTACAACAGAACAGAAGACCACAGAGAGAGCTAAAAAGACATTTGTCATCCCTCATTAGCAATGTCAACACTGTCTCTTGAGTAAAAGGATCTTGGGATAGGAGAGTAAAATCTTCCATCTGGAAGGTTTGAAAATCTCTGAGTTTTTGTTCCTTGAAGTCTTTGGTGTCCAATTCCTGTGCTGGGGGCCACTCGTACATCAGTTTCTCCTACTGGAGACAGGATCTGTTTTGTAAGTCTTCTGTTTTCCTTTTTGCAAAGGGGCAGTTAGAAGTCATTCACTCAGCGTTGTTTATAATTTTCTGTTCTTTCAGAACAATTTTCAAAACACTTTGATTTTCTTTTCAGCTGTGAAAGAATAGTCCAAGACCAAACATGTTATTCTTTGAAATTAACTCACTCACTAAAGCTGGTTTCCCTATAAATTTTACTGAAGTGGATGATTAAGATCTCTTCTCTACAAATAGTGTTTCACGCAATACAGCTGTAATGAAACTACAGTCTGATTATTTAAATGGAAGAACATTATTATTAACTGCAAAATCACTTTTGGCATGCTCTATATTTACTACTTAATGAGACTTTGATATCACAATAGTGGTTTCACACATGGAGGTTAACTTCAAAAGCTGACTGCTTCTGTTCTCAAAGTTGACTCCGGCCTTCACTTTTTTTGATGAGGGCATCAATTACACCTAAAGGACAAGTTTTACCAAGAGCTCAAAGCTGGAGGTAGATTCCACATACATCGTATTTTCATGGCTAAAATACTTGTTCAATTATTCACTACTCCACACTGCTACAAAGGACCCCTGGCATGAGTACCTGTACAGCCTAGGATCTGATCACAGGTTGCTCCTTCGAGTAGAGTCAGCAGTCCCTACTGAGGTGAATCATTTGGTGGCACTGGTTCAAACCTGCATGGCACCGTGCCCAACCTACATGCCCTACTTCTCAGTGCTACTTGCTCTCTCTCATTACTGCTCTCAACTAGTTATGCCACTTTCAGTGCTGGGCCTGCCGTGGCTTTGCTGAGGCTGTATTTCTCCTCACAATCTGCTGTTCTACAAAGTGCATGTGCTCAGAAGCACTTTCATGTTTGCCTCCAGACCGTGGCACCTTAGAGGTTAGTATGCAATTGTGGTTGTGGATATTTTTCGTCAGAAAATAGTCAGTGAGAAGGAAAACCTCCTGACTGTTCAAGACGTTTGAATTAAGAATCAGCTTTTTGTTGTGTGTTCTTGTAATGATACCAGTAGACCATAATGACAGTTGTGAAGGAGAAGTACAATGATGCCTAGTGATCCCAGCAGATGGATCTTATGGTGGTGGTGCCTGTTGTCCTCCTTTAGGGAGGGAAGGGATCAGACTAGAGTGGAGCAGGAGGGACCTTCTTAGTAGATCACCGTAAGCCTTGCTGACTGATTGGTGGAGGGTGAATTCTTTAGACTGGCACATTTTCCTTGACTTTGACCTTTCACAGAACCAGGGGCCCACCAGAAGATTCTGCTCAGAAAGGAACTTCCTCACACTCCCATGCTTTTTTTGTTCTGTGCAGATGTCTTTTTCTTCTCCCATATTCTCCAGTGTAATGCATGAGAGGGAAAAGATGAGTTGCACCTGAGAGCGCTGCACTCTGCAATGGTTAGCTGACAGGTCTAGGTGTGGTATTTTGGAGGCTAAAATGTCCTACATGACCCTTGTCTGAGGGACAAGAGCAGATAATAAGCTTCTGAGAAAAATGTCAACTTTTATGAAAAAGCATTTCAACCTCCCAGGTAACAAGCTGGAGCGCTCTCAAAAAAAATAAGCTATGTTCATTTCCTGAGTCTTAACTGGTCCAGAGTACAAACTGTATAGAGATAAACAAACAGATGATCCCTGAAGTTTTAAGTGCAGAGGTTTCCCGAGGACTTTTCCCTACGACAGAATACCACAATTAAAACTTTTAAACTAAGAAAAAGAATAAAGAAAAAAAAAAAGACCACCCATTGAGCAATTAAAATCATCAATAGAGACTTTCAGTTGAGAACTGCTCCTTTTAGCCTTTCTCTTAATTTAAAAAAAATATATAAAGAACCAACTCTTTCTCCACCACTTGTCAGCAACTGAGCCATTGTCAGGAGACAGGAGAGTGGGGAAGGGAAAGAGAAGAGAAAAACTTAGGGATCACTGAGATGAGTTGTTGCTTTTCTTCTGCTAGAGTCTGATCTGGCTTTCCTGAATACAAATTACAGAAAGTCAAACAAAAGCAAGGGCTAATAACTGTCTCCTCTCTTTCTGGTGCTAACTCTCTGCTAAAGAATGGCAGATAAATGCACAGCCTTATCAGTCACAGATATACTCAGACAGCATGTTGCTTGTAGTTTTTCTTTTAGTTGCCTATTTGGCCATAGGCTTAGAATAAAATTGCAAAGGATGCAGGCTTAATCTGATAAATGAGACTCTCACTAGAGAGAAAGCACAAACAACCAGATAAGAAAAGAGAAGAAAGAAGACAGGGAAGAAAAAAAGGTGATATTTGGGAAAGGCAAAGTGAATGTGACCTAGTCAGGTTCCTCCCTGGCTGTCTGAGCAGGTGACACCTCTGGGCTCCCAAAGGCACAGGGATGTCCCCATGGGTCCCACAACCCTAGAGGTGGAATGCGGTAGTTATCACAGCAAGGCCTGCTCCTTCCAGTCCATATGATCTCCGATTGATTCTGCTTTTTTTTTTTTTTGTACTTGGAACAGAAACTTCTCATCAGTATGCTCTTACCTACTCAAAGACTCAAAGTGATCTAGGGAGTTAAGTCCTTCTTGAAGGCACCAACAAGAACCAGAATGGGGGTTACTACAAAAGCATTGTTACATTTCTGTCATGGTTTTATGATTTTCAGTTATTGGTATTCCACATCATAACATCATGTAGTGTATGTACCTGGTTCTCAGAAGGGAAGGACTACTACATTTCCCAGGGGACTTTGCTTCTCTGTTACCATTTCTGGCCCGAGGGAAAAGATAAAAACTTGCAGATCACGAGACCTCGTCCCTTCTCTTTCCGCCCATCTCTCATCTTGGTAGCACCTCACTCCCCAGCCGTCTGATCGTCAGTAGTAGAGTAAGGCCTACCTTGATTTTTGGACATTCTCTCTCGCTGTATTGGATTTATTAGCTTAAATTGTAATTATATTGTATTATAGTGTGTTGTTTTGCATTCCAATATCTTATTTAGTAAATTAGTTTGTCTCTCCTCAGATTGTTGCCGTTGTTTTTGCTCTCAGGCCCATCTCCTTACCCTTTCTTCCCTTTTCCCTGGGTGTGGGTCCATGGGTCCCCCGTCCCATTCATTACGGAACTGGGCCGAACGCCCATAAACCTCTGACAATTTCCCATCCTAACCAATGGATCAGTGCCAGCTTGCCCTCATCCTGTACCATGTGCAGCCACTCACCTCTTTTTGTGATACAGATTAGACTAGAAAATCAACAAGCCTTGGTTGTAACAAGCTTCTTCCTTCTGTCTTCCCTATGGAATTACTAAACACCATTTCTCATTGGTTCAACTTTTAAAAGATTTAGAGGATTGGAATGTAATAAAACCTCATCAGCTTGGTTTTAGGAAAATAGCTCTTGTCAAATAAACCTGAATTACTTCTAAAATGATATTACAACTTTGATTAAGTGTGTCATAGTTCCACAGTTAAACTTTCATAAAGCTGTTGAATTAATACAGCATTACACTGATCTAAAAAATGCCACTATATAACAAATGAAGCAACAGAGAAAGCTAATTCTATTTGGGAAAAACATCATTGTCAGTAGACTATCATCAATGATTGTGGAATAGTTTCACTAACTGTGACTTTGGCTGCTTTCATGAGTGATCAAGGAGTAAATTATAATTCCAAGGACAAAGACTGAAGAAGTGGTAAACAGTAATTTAAACCAGAGCAAAGCTTCTAGATTGCATGGTATCGAGCCTCTCCAAAGAAAGTGGGATGGCCAAAGGATACTCTTCCTTTCAAGAAAGATGAAGGGAAAACTATACTTATCAAAGAAAGGAAAGAATGAAAGGAGGTAAGCATACATTAGACACTATGTGCATCCCAGACCAGAACTACAGCCACAAAAAACAGGTTAATGCATAAGCTAGGGAAAGCTTGAAGAGAATTACAAAAACAATTAAGTGCTAGAGGTACAGGTGATTTAAGACTGAAACACTGTATGTGGCTTGGGGCCCATTTTCAATAAAGGCTACTGACAAAGCAGAGAAAATAAAGAACCTAAACTTTTGGAGAGCCAGAGTGACAAAGATGAACCGAGTGTCTCTTAGTTTACCTGAAATGAAGACGAAAGAACATTACGTAAGGACTTTCAAAGGAAGAAAGTACTGAATAGTAACACAGGTTTTAGTTTTAGCTGTCAAAAGCCTACCTAGAACTGAGGTAAAAGAAATAAAATGAAAGAAGTGAAAGACAGGATGGGAGGAAAGGAGGGATGAAGGGAAGGAGGTAGATCAATTGCAAATAGGTTTGAACAAGCAGGCACTTAACCATTGAAACAAACTACCATTGCATGGGATGTCCATGGCAATGTTGTGGTGGGGGTATACTGCAGGGGTGGCTTCTATGAGGAGACTACACAGGTGCCCCATGTCAGACACAGCCAATTCCAGCTTAATTCCATGTGATTCAGCAAGCTGAGTGCCTCTGCCAAGCTGGTGGCACCTCTGGGAAACACAGCTGAGAAAGGGAAGGAAGCACTGGACAGGCAGAGCGGGGAAGAAAAAGGTGTGAGAAACAGCAGAGGGGTCACTGAAGTTAGAGGAGGAGGGAGAGGAGGTGCTTCATGGCCGAGCAGATACTCCCTGCAGTCCATGGAGAAAACATGACAGAGTGGATACTGCTGAAAGGGACTACAGCCCATGAGAAACCCACAGTGTAGCACAGGAAAAGACTGAGAAGGAAGGAAGAGCAGAGAGAAACGTCTGCATCCTCAATATAAGCCCCCAAGCCACTTGTCACTTTACTAGAGAAGACAAGAGAGATTCAGAAAGAAGGTGAGCCTGGGAACACGGAGGAAAGGTCTTTCCCTGTGTGTGTACATGATTATTGCTTCTTTTGCTTCCTTCTACCCCAAACAGTAATTAAATACTTATTTTAGTTGTCAATAAATTAAGCTGAATTCCCCAAAGTTGAATCTGTTTTGCCTGTAACAGTAACTGATGAAGATTTCCCTCTCCTGTTTTTCCTGTTTTCTCCCCTCCCCATCCTGCTTGGAGCAGGGTGGGTTGAGCAGCCAGGGGGGGCTTTGGCTGCTAGCTGGGGCCAACCCACCACACACATTTTGACTAGTATGTACCAAATATACTTATTACCACCATATTACCAAAGGAAAGCTAGGGAACCCTCCCCCCCCCCCTGCACTCGGCACATATGCATGTAGCTGGGGCACATAGAAGACGAGGAGGGAGCCACCCAAGCCAAATATTTGGCTGACATCAAAAATCTGATAAACTCCCCAGAACAAGCAGCAAAAATAGTTGGGTGTGGGCTCTTGGTGAAACAGACCATCCCAGCTCTGTATCCTGCTCTGAAACACCGGGGTCCCCAGAAGATCTCCTGTACAGGACCCTGACTCTGCATGTTTGGAAGGAAACAAGACAAGGTCAAACTGCTCCGTTCTCCTCCTCCTCCTTTCCTGAGAAGTGCAGCACAATGTGCAGTATACACTGCTAAGGGAACACTGGCTCAGTCTACACTCACAAACTAAATTCTAAGAACACACTGGTCCAGGCCAAGAAACACTCCCCCACATCATTCTTGGCCTCAGTTCAGACATCAACATACCACTCCCAAGAGGCAAACTGCGTATTTTGGCAGATAAGAGCGTTTAATGGCATGGATACCACCTGTTTCGTGCCCGTCAAACTCCAGGTTGGTGACTGACCCTGTGCATGAAGTTTGCTAGCAATAACACACCCACGTAGTCTTCAGGAACTAGTCTAGATGAACACACATGTATTTGCATTTATAGAGTTAATAAAGCTTGCTACACCCTCACCTAGTATTAACTAACACATTTAGCTGAAGGTAATGCTGATTTAGACCTATTTTTTGGGGGCTCTGGTGAAATTACTGTATCCCTTTCTAGGTACCTTACCACAAATCAGTGCCAATGCTGAAGAACTAACTGTTAGTTTTAAAATTCAGAAGGTTAATAGAAAGAAAAAAGAAGCTTTACATTTGGATAAGTATAATTTCAGCCTGTTTCCTGAGTTTTTCAGTCTTGACCAGAACACTGAAGTACCTGGGTTGAGCAGTATAGACCACCTGGAAGGTCCCAGGAATCCGGCCTTCATGCTGTGCTTCAGAAGTTCCCATCACTCTCTAAAAGCTCTTCCAGAAGATTTTCACAACAACATAAGGTGGCATTGAAGGGACAGTCATTAACCCTCAGTCAAACAAGGCACAGATATTTCTTGAAGATAAACTTGTCTCTGAATTTTAATGTTCCTGTGCAAAAAAACATTTTCCTTTCCTCCAAGAACTGCATGCTGTTTCTGATCATCATCCTCATTGAGTCACTAAATTATCAACTTAAAATCTGTTGCTTTATTTTAAAAGTAAAAAATTGATTTATTATAATTATGCTGAGTGAGAATTAATGCACATATTTGTGGTATATAATTTTACATGTTGACTTGCGGTGCCTTGAGAAAGACCATATGTGCTTGCATAAAGAGGCACTCCTGGCATGGGTACAACTTAAACAAACGGTGTATGCAAATAAGTAGCTGTAAGTAATCAGAAGAGAGTTCTCCACTAATAAGAGCTAATATTTATGATCATTGTTCCTATCACTGTTCCTGGAGCTAGAAGTTACAAAGCTAGATTTCCTGATTCAACTTCTTCATAAATAAATAAAAAGAACTCAAACATCTTTCTTTTCCTTTTTTTTCCAAAAAGGATAAATTCAAATTTGTTCACATCTTCCATATTTCTTCTCCCAACTGAGCAGCTTAGTGTACTATCACTGGAATGCAACAGATTGTGAAGGAGTCAAGGAGACATTTGAAAATAGATTTGTTCAGCCATACCCAGCAAACAGCACATCTGTTATTGACAGAGTGAAAATAGAGCCTGCAAGGAGTTAGTGCTAAATATAATTCAGCCTCAGCAACAGCATTCTTGTCTAGATTTTATTTATTTTTTTACTTAGGTAAAATTATCTCCACTTCAATACAAATTCCAAAAGTGGACACAGAGGGCCTGTTTTTAAGGCCCCTAGGCAATGAAAGACACCATTCAAAATCATATATTGCAAGCTCTTTCCACATCATACTTGCAACACCTCCACTAATGTGAAAAATCTTTGTTAAAAGAACAAACACTTTGCAATGAGAACAGCTCAAACAGTTGGGCCGCTGAGGTTATCAAGTCTGCAGGGACATGTCTTATTTTTTCACCTGGAAATGCTTTATTAAGAACTTGAGCATTTTAGCAATTCTCTGATCTCTAGAGAGTTTCGCTTTCTGTGCAGCCTGGGTGTAAATAATTTTGGTACAATCTAGGAATTGATGGATCCCTTCCATATGCATCCAGGAAATCTCTTGAAAGGGATACAGCAATCTTGGGAAATATCAGAATTCAGATGAGCCATAACAGCATTAATGTGACTCCTGGGATGTAGTCCTAATTCATCTCACCTCATCTGAGCTATCTAAAAGTTGCTCTCCAGCCTCGTTTACTCTTCTGCACTCCTTCTAAAATTGCTTGGGAGGATTGGCACGTCCAGATGGGGTGACAGAGCTCCACAGGGAGATAAGAAATTAGCTTAGATTAAGACAGCCGTTTCAGTACAGCTCAAATTAGGTAAAAAGATTTGCAGCTTTGCATGCAGCCATTTTGCAACTACTGAAAGTCACATTTCACTAATCTTACATTTACCTTTTTTTACACACTATCCTGTGTCCAGCAGTGTATGGTATCCACTAAACAGCAACCTATTCCACATAGTTTGCTAATCCATTCAGAAAAAAGATTCCTTGCAGTCTTTATGACTACACACCAGATCCATACTGAGTTGCATCTTCCGTGTCCTCATTATCAGAGCTATTGGTATTGTTGAGGGAAGAAGCCACTAACTCGTGTTGGAGCTGCAGCAATCTACTAAGGGGAAGCAGAGCTCTTATCTCCAACCTACAGCAGCCAACAGAGTTTGTTACCAGTTGCTGGGATGCTGCTCTCCACCAATTTGAAAGTGTCCAGTCAAAACCAACACCTAAGAAACAGCACTGAGAATAGATGTAATGTAAGCTAGCAGCTGAGAGTGCCTTGTCCTCCCACAAAACCACATATGGATGGATAGGTATCCACAGAGCTGTGTGTCACAGGTTGCTCTGATTCTGTGGATGAGACAGAGGACTTAAACCACCTGTATTGTGCTTTTGAGGAGCATCATGATTGCCCACAGTTCTCAAGCCTGCACTGGCCTTGTCAAGATCTCCAGACCCACTAAGAAATGGAAAAGGCTTTTTTATTATTAAAAGAAATAATTAAATTTCTTTAGAATGTAAATGAATTGAAACTGTAGCCTGTCTTCAAAGGGTAATTACATTGCTACAAGGTAGCAGTTGAATTACTGGTGTAAAGGATTATTTGCACATGTAACTATCCCAAAGGTAATGCTATTATCAGGTTATACACAGATGCTACTGCTTCCCAGGCTTGCTGCATTCTCCTGTTATATAAATAGTCCTGTGTTCCCATTTTCACTGAGTTATTTACATCAGGATTTTTAGTCATTTCAGAAATTGATCACCTGCAGGGCTAAATACAAATCTGAAAGGTAAGAGGTGGAGAAAGAGGCTTTCCTTTGCACAGCTGCCCCCTGATCATGTAATCCTGAACTCTTCTTCCCTCCCCACAGCTAAACTTAATTCAGGCATTTAAAATTGATAGGATGAGGTATTTCCCAACCTCAAGTACAATTTCCCTTAGCAAACAAACAGAAACAATGCTCCTGCCATCTCTCTGGTGTAGCATTTACAGTCTTAAATGCAATAATGTCAGGTAAAAAAAACATAGTATACTTTCTTTTGTAACACATTCACATAGCTAATAATTCTTTCTTCTATTATTTATCAGATTATTATTATTATAGCTATGGGAAAATACTCTAGCTAAAAAAAAAAATTAAACAGACCTGGAAATATTAGGAAAAGCTGCGTAGAATCTGTTTTCCTCCATCTGGTGAGCTTTTGACCATGCACTGCAATCTCCTGTGTTTCTGCAGACTGCTGTATTTTACTTTCCTGAATGAGAAAATTGACAACAAATATCAGAAAAGAGCAACAGTATTGGGACAAATAAAACAAAATGGAGACTGACATGCTCTCAGAAGAGATTTTAAACTTTTTCTACTACACTTCTTCATGTCCTATGTAGTTTGACTTTCTGGATCAATAAAAATCATTCTGCTCTCTATTCTGTTTCTCTGAAAAAATATCCCGTGAGTGTTTACCATAAGCTCAAAATGACAAAAAGTAAAGGCATCTCAGTCAGGGTCTGACTGAGATTTGTACCCTTTGGGGTACAGTTCTGAGATATGAACAACCTGAATCAAAGGCTCATCACTGTTGAAAGGTGGCTAGCTTTTTTTCCCCCGCTGCTTGCCATGATGCTCCCCTTCTGCATTGTTCCTTCTCTCTCTTCTCTGCCTTCCTTTCCTCAGTGGCGCAGCCCTGCTCCATCCCTCACTACAGCTCAGGTTCGTCAGAGTACCAGGTTTTCACAGCTTATTTCTGTGGCACTGCATAAACTGGGAGATAAGCTACTACTATGAGAATGATTTTATTCCACACTGGGCAACACCATATCACCTACTTTATCTGTTACACTGTGCTCAGTGTTGTATGCTACACAGGCAAATTGATTTGTCATCTTAAAACGATTACTGCTTTATTTCATTTTCTTTCTGTTTAAATGTCATGTTTCTCTGGATGCTTTCTGTGTTGCTTCATGCAGGGCTTGCTTCACGAGCAGGACCCTGGCCACTTGAGCAGGACCCTGGCCACTTCACCAGGGCAACTAAATGAGGAGCAAGGCTTCTTTATCTAAAAATATAATCAGTGGGGATAAACAGTCATATTCAGAGTGATTCAACTCATGTACTATCTGACTTGTCCTGACTCTTCCTCTTTTGTCAAAGTAGGAACCTCTGCCAGCTATATTCCTAAGAGGCTTCTGTTTCAAGCTCCAAAGTTCAGCAGAACGAATCTAGGCACGTACCTGAGATGAGTAAAAGATGTTGCTGCCTTAGAAGTGAAGAGCTTGTGAGGTTGAGGATGCTCTTCTAACAGTGTGTATTTGTCATCTTTTTATTTCACTTTCTAACTTGGAGCAGTGCAACAGAATTGGCTAAATTCCAGTCCAAGGAAGCTTTGTGTGCACTAAGGGATGTGGTTTAGTGATAGGACTCAGTAGATCAGACTGACAGTTGGGCTTGATGATCTTGAAGTTCTTTTCCAATCTAAATGATCTTATGATCCTATAACAGTATGCTGTAGCAGGCAACCCTGTTTTGCCTAGGCTATGCTTGAGCTATCAATCTTATCCCTGAAGTGCTCTTTGTTTCAGTTTCTCTTTTTGAAACAAATCAGGTGGAAAGGAATACATTTCAAATGTCTGGAACAGCAGAGCCTGGGCTTTTATTAATAGTGGAAGAGGACAAAGGACGTAATGTTCACAAGATCAGCATACTGCCTTTCAGGTGTTCTGAAGGAGCACTGATTTCGGACCAGTTAATGCTGCTCATGTTCACGCCATCTAGATCCTCATATTTTGCTAAGGGTTTCCTTAGGAAAGGAAAAGACTAACATACACCTTGCAAGATTGTTTAGATTCATCTGCCAGCTAGAAATGATAAAGCAGATGCAGAGATATGAATCTTTATGTCCGGAGGGTATGTGGAAGGGAGATGTGCAAACCTCAGCTAGCTCCTCTTGCACTGCAGATGAACTCTGAGTCATGTGCAGGTCAAATGTTGTGTCCCCAAGCAACCTGTGGCGTCTCATTTGTTGTTGAGACTGCAGAAAAAGTTGTGCTTTTAAATGCAAATGCAAATTTTTCCCCAAAACAAAAAGGTACCTGTCACTGAGTTGTTTTTTGTTTTTTCATTTTTAATACAGTCAACACTGACTTGTGTGTGTTTTTAAAGTCCAGTGTGAAAACAAGCAGAACTGGAATTGGAAGACAGAGCATCTCTCATGCTGGCTTAAAGAGACCAGAAATCATCCACGCATTCTAGTTCAGAAATAGCACCTTGTTAAGGAGGTAAATGGCAATCAAGCACATGCACTTTGTGAAAATCTCTGGGTCTAAAACAGGCCAGAAAGCAGCACAGTGTGTTGCTGCTGAATACCTTACTTCCAAGACAAGAAGAGCCCATGGAAGAGGTGCTGGCCAGAGCGAGAATTGCTGGCCAATCAGTATCTATTCATGCCTAATTGAAGGCTGACAACACTGTCCCTAATTACATTTACCTAAAATGTTTGTAAAGTCAAAATATGTCCCTTTTTTTTTGTCTCAGGTGCAGGAAGATAATAGGTAAAAAGGTTGTTTTCCTTCTTTGTTGCAAGGGATTCCTATGGCTGTGTTTCCAAAGGCCTGGCAGGAAAGGGCCTAGAGGAGCAAGATAGGGAGGGCTAGGCACTGAGGCATGATTTATCACAGAAGCTGTGTGTTGTTCGGATCAGAAGCTGCTGGACTCTATGCACAGCAGAAATTATATCATTAGTTTTCCAGATGAACAGAAAGCTCCAAGCTGACAAGCTCTTTGTTGTGTGCTAAGAAACCTTTGACAAATTAAAGCATCTTTCCTGGTAGGAGTATGGGGGTAGCCGTACTGAGATCAAAAATATCTCCTTCCCAACTTCCAAATATTTCTGAGTAGTCAGAGTGGGGCCACAACTACTCCACAAAAAGACTCCATTCCTGAGCAAAAACTAGCAGGGCTTCTGCAGCCACTGCCTATGAGGATGGAGGAATAGATAAGCAGTCAGAAACTATACCATCAGTAATTGCACTTTTTTGACAAAACAGCCTTAACACATTAGGATTCTGACCTCAGGTCCTGGAGGACTGCAGTGGAAATGCTAAGTCATGGCTTGAAACAGTGACTGAGCACCTGGTAGGAAGGCAGGGCCAACCCAGGGGAGCTCAGGTGCATGCAATGCTTCTGAGTGACCAGAGGGGGTGGAGCCAGGATCCACTCCTTCCCAGACCTCATTTAAGGGTTGGCAGGAGACATACATATATTGCTTTGGAGATCCCTGCATACCTGTGGCCTTCTGAATGTAAGTAGTTTCTTTCTCTTAGTTCTGTGTCTACTGCTGTCATGCTTGAGCAAATCCTCTCTTGTTGTGGCCTGGGATCTTGCTGCTCTGCTGTCATTGTTGCACTTTCCATTGTGTTACAAGGATGCAAGCCCGAATTTATTCCAAGAAGAAAATCAACAGCTGCTGAGTACACTCAGCCGTTTGCCATTCCTAGAAAATGCACATAGAGAGACAAGCATGAGGAAGGAACAGTTTCCCCCGCTGAGTGCTAAAAGGACGTGCCTGGGAAGTGAGTAGGGTTCAGTTCCTACTCCAGCAGTTTTGAAAGAGCTCTGAGAAGAAAAACAGAGCAGTTGGAACTGGAGAGATGCAGTCCAGATCAGCCTGTAGCTCAGGCACTGGTTCAGTTCCCTTCTCAAAAATGAGTAGATCTGAACTCAGATGTCATTCCTTTCACGAACTAATGCCGTTATGAGAACTGACATATACGTATAAGAGACACCACTACCACTTCTCCCACTTTACGACTCAGAACTTTTGATTTTTATCAAACATATTCAGAAACAAATCTGCACAAGGTTGTAATCCACTCTCATGTTTTGTTTCAACTAAAACCTGCCTGTGCTGGATTAAGCCTTTGCGTGCAGTCTGGTCCCTTCACTTCGCAGAGGGCCAAAGCTGACAAACAGAGATGAAGGCAATGAGGATGGTCCAAGGCAGGGAACGGCTTCTATAAGGGAATACTGAACAGTCTTCTCTTTGGAAAAAGGTTAACAAGGAAGGCTACAAACAATGGATGGTGTTGAAGAGGTGACGAGGTAATGAGGATTCACTGCATTGTACCACACAAAAACTACAGGGTATCCACTGAAATTATCAGGTGTCAAATTAAGGGGAGAGAGCAGGTATTTCTTTGCATAGTACATAATTATATTGTCACAGGCTGCTGTGCAGGCCAAAAGCGTAGACAAACTCAAGAAGTCATTACAGAAATTCAGGGAGGACAAGTCCACTGGTAAAAACTTAAAAAGAGGGGGAAAAAAATTAGTCTCAATGCAACTCTGGCTCAGGAAAGCAGGCAAGGATAGCTAACTGCACATGCTCAAAGAAAGTGCAAGGGAGAGTATTACTCTTGAAGTGCTGCAGTCCCTGTCACAAACAAGCTATTGGGCTAACATCTGCCTAGCAATATTAAGGCTCTCAGCCTGATGTTAACAACATTTTATTTTTTGGCTGAGAAAATCAGATGTTCTCACAACAGATACAGGATGGAGAGAGACACATAGGACATGGGCACCATGCCAACTCTCCAGTGTTACTATCAGATAAAATCATTTAGATATTTTGAATATGCATGCCCTACAACTGTACCTATACATGCAAAAGAATTACATGAGTAGCACTAATTGAAATTCTACCTATAAAGCTTTTGCAATGATGGTATATCCATTTTTTAAATAAGAATATCTAAGGCAATTGCCTTATCTCAAACAGAACAATAGTACTTCACGCTTTCTCTTGCTAGGCTATATTTAGGTTTTTGCCACTGCGCTACTTTTCTATGCCATTTTCTGTAAGTTTATATTGTCCCCAATATGTCCTTGTTTAAGGGTTCAGACTCACAGAGAGGAATAGCATCTGTTCCTGACACATTAAGGAGAAAACTAAAAAGTTTGTTTATTCGAGGATAAACACTGCCATTCCTTTCCATAACATCCTTCTTTACCTCTGTGTGAAATGTGATCAGTTGTCTAGTACTACCCAACACCATAGAACCCAGCTAAGGCTTCCTCCAGGAACCAAAGGGAACACCTCAAACTTGTTTGACACTTCTACTCCTGGAGATCTCATAACCTGCAGTAGGTAATGCGGGGACCTGGTCTAGTTCTTGTAGGTATTCTTTATCCTCTTCCTTGAAGGGTCACTTGTTAGCTAATGCTCAAAATAGCTCAGTGTTACCTCCTGGACACCTTAGAGTCTCAGATTATCTACTACCGAATCTGTTGCTGAATGTGAATGCCCTGGGTGTAGCAACCCCTATTCCTCCAAGCACCTGATGGTGCAAAGGCAGTATTGACATTTTTAAAGAAGGGAGACCCACTGCAGTGACCTATGCCAAAAGAAATCTCTTATAAGGAAGTTTGACATCTGCTAGCACAAGTTTTGAGGAAATAAAGCATGTTTGTTAACTTTGGAATGTCTCCCATAGTTCATTCTCATTAACCTAATGAACTGCAGAAGATTTTTGTGCATTGTGTGCACTAAGCCCAGGTTGTCTCCTACAGCAAAAGCACTGAACATGCTTGTATGGCTCCACAAAGGGGCTTGCCTTTTTTTCATGAGGACTCAGACTATTTGGCCTTTGAAAACCTGGACCAGTCACGTCTTCATCAGTCACCTGAAATGGAGGTAGAAAGGTGCTAAGCACTTAAGAATTAAACCAGCTCCAGTTTTAAAGAACACCATTTCTGACAGATAAAACAATCTTAGTAGACTGGCGAGGTACATCACATGCTTGTGATTCTTCTGTGCAGCTATATTGAGGAAAGCATAACAAAGGAAAAGTAAAATAACACACATCAATCTACTTACTTTGACTGATAGTTTGACGTAAGCAGTGAACATGGGACAGCATATCCATGTAGGGCACAAAATTTCCTTGAAAAATTACTGAGGAAAATAAGTACTCATCATCACTAACTGACGGAAAAGAAGCTAGCTGAGTCATAGAAAGCTTGTTTCTTGTTCTTACAAGATTTAGGTCTCATTAGGTACCTGAGGAAAGTGGCAAAGTTTAACTTTTCAAAAGGTACTTTAATTTTTTTTTTATTTTTTGCCTGAACTATGAAAAGAACAGATGGAAACCATGTGTTCTCTGTGAGGGAAGTGCAGCAGGAGGCAGTGGGAGCTCAGTTGAGGTACCCAGGAGCAGAGGTTTCCTGGCAGACCTGCTTACCTGGAGACACAGTGGTCATCTACACCAAGAATGAAGTGAGATGGTAACCTGCTGCCCAGTTGAGTTTCAAACTGCAACACAAATTAAGATCTTGTGACTGTATGTGCAGCAGTTTCCTACATCTCAGAACCTTTCTCAGGGTATTTTATTTGGCAGGAAGCTGCTCCCCTGCTTGACCCTGGAATGCGTCTGATTATCTGGGGTTTGTGAGAGCACCTTTACATTGGATGAATTCAGATGATGCTATGAATCTATTAATTTATCTGATCCCAACCAATTCTGAGTTTAAAATTAAAAAATAAAATCATCTGCAACACAGTGCTTCATTTCACATCTGGAACGCATGTTGCAGCTGCACTTCAGTCTCAAGGCAATTATTTTGATCCCAAATCCAGTTGCTGTAAATAAATCTAATTAATTAGAATGTTCTTCCTTTGCCTTTGCAAAAAAAGCTTGGTATTATGGAAGAACCACAACCATAAGGTCCTCACTTCCATTCTGCTCAGTTGTCCTGATTTATAAGAACTGTTCTTCATCTAAACCCCCATCTCCTTCCCTCCCACACAAACCCAGTTTTATCTCGGATTTCTGACATTAAATCACTTCTATCAGAAAGGCTGCATCAGCTCCCTGAAGCTTTAGCTGAATGCTTTAAAAAAAAAATTAAAACTGCTAAATTTGGGAACATTTCTACACTGTTATTACTTTCCAGTTTCTCCTTTTGATCTCGGTCTAAAAGCAAGCCAGTGCTATTTCCCCTCCCCTCGTAGCTCTCATTCAGACTGCTGTGGGGCTCAGTGCGGTTTCACTGTTTTCTTCAATGAGCAGCGCAGTCTGTGCAAATGTTAAATACGTCGCGCGTACTCCCCTGGTTAGGATTCCTCATCCCCAGCACGCTCAGACGTCTCTGCATGTGTCAGGAGCCTGAACGCGTATTTAAAATTAGAAAAGAAGCCTCTCAGCCACGTTTAAGAAGGGGAAAACCGGCGCCCATGCCTGGCCGCGGAGCCGGGCCCTTCCGCGTGCTCCGAGGGCCCCCTAGCGGCAGCGGCGCGGGGACGCCTGGCTCCGGCAAGAACGGCCGCCCCGCGCCCGCAGGAGGGGCCCTGAGGGCGGGCGGAACGCACCGCTTCCCGGCGCTTCCCCTCGGGCTGAGTCGCCTGGCGCTGCCTGAACCTGCATCAGGCGGTTGGGTAACCTCAATGAAGATTATTAAAGGTCACGGTTTCCAGTTCCCAGAATTCCTCTAATTAGCTGGAGCTTCTCAGAACAGGCTGCTGCGGCCTGCTGTGCCTCCTATTGCTCCGGTACGTGCAGAGGAAGCGCCTGTAATACATCAGGGCACTCATCACTTCGTCTCTCATCGGTCAGGAAGGGCTGCGGCTCCCAGACCCTTCAGCTGCCCTTAGGAAACGCCGAGCACCGTTTAACCGGGACAGGGCACGGTCAGCCTTCTGCCAGCGGCCTCCCCACAGGCCTGCCCTCCGTGGCCTCCCGTGGGCGAGAGCCAGCCCCGCAACTGTAAACCGGTCCTGCGTTATAAACAGGATCTCAAAGACATTTGTTCGTCTGGTTTTGCACCCTATGAACAGAAAAAGAGTTGAACTACTGTAATTACTCCATGAGACAATGCGTGCCCTTGCACCAGCTGTGCTGGTACTGACTTCAGCTGTGAGGGCACAGTGCCTGTACACATGTGTGTGTGACAGGTTAATTCTACAATCCCTCGTTTTCATGAGCAATAAACTTCACAAGTGACAAACTGAAATGTTTCTGCTCAGTTTTGTGTTCACCTGAATGATACAGCTGTTCTGCACCAAGTGCTGATGAATCCTGCACCACCATCCAGGGCTGTATCAGCTTGTGATCATTTTTGGCAAACTTTTTCTAGCACAATTGCAACCTCATAACTGTGACCTATATTTGGGCAGGCACGGCTTCCCTAGAAGCTATTTTACAACTCTTTAGCTCTGTGCTCTGTATAACAGACCTGCGTAGTTGTGAATGTTTTACTGAAACAGCACTGCGTGGCTGGGGAGCAATTAAGTTATGTAAACCCAGCGTGCTGAAGGAGCAGAAAAATGAAGATGTACTTTAATGTCTTGGCAATTCCACCTCATAAGGCAACCTATACGTTAAGAGCATTTTGTCTGTATGGTTTTTAAAGTGAGAACATGTTTCTTGGCAAAACCATCTCTTCTTCAACTTGTTTAGGTAGAATGTATGTCACCTAGAGGCTGACTATGATCTAAAGTCATTCTGTGTAGAAGCATTTAATTCACAGCTTAAATGTCAATAGACTTACAATACATTTATTTAAATATTACTAGAGAAAGGACAGTTTTTCTAGATTAAAATTCAGCTCAATGTGTTGAAGATATGAGTTTTCAAGACTTGACACTTAAAGTCTCGTATCTTTATATTGTCCATTAATCCCATTTCCCAAGTCGTTCATTAAAACATATGGACTTGGATGTTTTGTTGCTGGGCAACTACAAGAAATGACAGCAAACTTTGTAAGAATGATGATGTACTAAAGACCTCCAGACAGCTCTTCTTCATGTTCTTGAATGCAATCTAATGTGGCCAAGTACAGTCCAATGTCCCTTCTTGGGCATTTTTCAAGTGAAGCAAATGCCCACAATATTCAACTACATTACTTAGCCAAACTGAAAAATCTAGCAAGGTTCCTGTAGGGTGATTCAAAATGATAATTAGGTAACAGAATACTAGTGTTGACATAGTAACAGTACTTCTAAACCAAATATAATTACGCTGTCTCTTGCAGTATTAACAGAAAGTCACAAAAAGCTGTGCAAACAGTAATTCAGCATACAAATAATAGGAAGAAAAAGCATTTCTTACAGAAACTGGAGAATGATTTGTCTAATTACTTGGTCTGCATCTCTAGTTGTACTGACTGATCTCTTTGTATCTTGTGTACTCGATTCCTAATTCTATACCGTGCACAGCGCTATTCCACTTCAGAACTGAGCTCTTAAATGGATTAGTGTTTGATTGCTTTCATGATATAATATAGCCTTGTTCTCCTTTATGTTGTTTACCCATAATCTTTTATTTCCAAGGAGAAAATTCTGATTAGCCTTACGCTTTGAATAGCAGAATGATTTCCTAGAGTGTGACAATTGTGTAATCATTCAAATAAGCCAGTAAACAAGCCGGGACAAATTTATCCCTGGCATAACAATTCTGATTCAATTTAAATAAAAAGTTATAAATTCAATCCACACTAGCAGAGTAAAATTCCCTTGGGGTTCAGTGAGCGAAACCTCTCAGTCTAGAAATACCTGTTATAGTTTCTTAACCAGATTAATATATCGTTCTTGCAGAATGTGGTGAGAATGTGGTGAATGTTAAAACAGAGACATGGGCAGAGACCAATGAAACCAGCCCTAAACAAACTGAAATTGTCGTACTGAATACAAAGCAGAATTAACATTCTAGCAAATACAGGCATCTGTCTTGAAAGTAAATTATGAAAGGTAGATTTCTGATCATCTTTTTTTTTTTTAAGAAATGAACGGAACTTCTTCACATGAAGCAGGCTTTTTAGTAGGACAGAAGAGATGTGTGTGGCCTTTTAGAGATACATGAGGAGGTCTACAGAGGTCCATGAAGGTCTATGGAAGTCTAAAGAAGTCTAAAGAAGCCATATCTAAAGAATGATACATTTTGTGTTTCTCAGTATTCAGGCAACCACAAACTCATGGCCAGCATGGCTTCATCCACTGAATGGTTAGAAGCCCAAGGATGCCCAGCACACCCCAGAGCACATCTGCACCACAGCTGATACCTGGAATGCTTCACAACAATAATCACTACATTATTTGAAGAACTCTGAAAAATGTGAAAAGACTTCCAAAAGGACATGGAAGAATGATGTGAAGCCCAAGAAACCTAATAACAGGAGACAAAAGACCCTCAAACTGTTTACTTTTTTGAAGAGAAAGTTTGGAGTTGGTTCAATCAAAGTATCTGTTTAGAAGATTTCTAGTCGTAGAAGCTGATGGAAAAGGAAGCTAAGCCAAATAATACCAGAATAGAAATAAGTACCACATTTCTCGCAGTGAGCATAATTAATTCCTGGAATCATCTACTCAGGGAGCAGGTGGTTTCTCCACCATTTTGGTTCTATCTGAATTTTGTGCATTAATGTTTGGAAAGAGGCATACAGAGACCTGCCGAAAAACATTACTGCAGTTTGTCCAAACATTGGAAGTGCCAGCTTTCTTGGATGAAGCAAGAAAAGCTCACGATTAAATAGTAAGCCCCTGCTGCTAGCTACCATACTTACAGAAGTAGGCTTAACACTGTTTTAATAAAAATAGCTATTAGACAATGTTTCTTCAAAGTAGTTAGGAATCTATTGTCACTGTATTTGTGCTGTGCGGAATTCTTCAGGTAAGAGTCAAAAATTCTTCACCTGTTTTATCTCCATAAGTAATACCTGCTTCTGGGCATTCACAGCGTTGTCCATATCTTGACAGTGGCACAGCACTAAAGCTTGTTGCTGCCTGCTTTGCTTGGTACAGCAATGGAAGAAAGGTAAATATGGCAAAGACAGCTTCCCAGGTTCCAGCTCAGAAACCCCATTGTTGAGCTTGCAGGAGCCTTTTTACAGGAGTGACCCCACCTCTCTAGGACCAAGCAGGGTCCTAGTTGGTCTGAGTTTAGCACCAGCCACAGCAGCCCCGCCAACACCCTCCCATCACAAGGCATACAGCCTCCCAGGCAGCACAGCTCTGGTGCGAGCCATATGATGAGACCCTTCTTCAGGAACCACACTGCAATAGCCTACAGTCTGCCCACACCAGAGTGACCATCATCCAGAACATAGGCGCCAGGGTGCAAAGGCAAGAACCTGCAGAGAAGAGACCAGGAAAGCAGAAGGGTATGATATAGAAGGCTGTTGAAATCTCTGAGTTCAGAAAGCACAGAAGGTACTTAGAAGTCTCATGTGAGGGGTGAGGACATGTTTAGTTCTTAGTGTCACTCAAGTTCACTTGGGAGCAGAACGACAGCGTCACCAGATCTGCAGGACTCAGCCTGTCCGGCCCAGCTCACGGGGGACAGAGGCTGCCCGTGAGAAGGGCATGTGTCACCACAGATCAAAAAGCTGCTGGAAGGAAGGAATCACGAAACAGATTAAATGAGCTTGATGAGGCCTTGCTATTGAGCAGCACTTACAAATCTTAGAACAGGGCCTTTGGATACAGGCTAAAGATGATGGGATAGGTTTTCTGTTGTTGCTGTTCGTTTGTTCATTTGCAGTTACTCTTTAGATTTGAAGCCAGTGTTTGTTCCTGCAAACTGTGTTTGTCTTGGGCAGATTCAAGGTCAGAAGTAAGCAAAAAGGCACATTCCAGACCAAGACTATCATGCAGTCTCCTCCTTGAAGTCAAAGACTAATAGAAATGTTGATGGAAAATCTCATAAAATTTAATATAAACAGAGCAATATAATTTCCCCAATCCTTTTTCAGAAACAGGTGAAAGAAAGTTTTTTTGACTAGAATGTTTGTGCAAAACAGATAGTCAGAAGAGAAACTTCAAACAAACCATTAACATTTGGTAAGACTATAAATATGATGAAGTGTATGAGACCATATTAATAACAGACTGTACCGCCTGTATACTCTAAGTAAAATAATCTCATTTATGCAGGAAGGGCACTTAAATTCTTGTTAACAAAAGGTTACAGTGGGATCCAATATTAGTCATAAGCTTCCAAAAAAGAGCACTGCACTTAGAGTCATCCTGTGTAAATTCAATGACTGTTCACCTCTCCTGCCCTGTACTTTCAATCCATGACAAAAATGATAGATGCATTTTTTTAGATTACATTTTTTTAAATTTCAACTTTGAAGATCTTGCCTTTTAGATGTTGATAATAACTCACTGTAGCTAAAATCACAATGCCAGTGATAAAAAATGTGCTCCCATATTTTATACTGCCAGAAACGTCCATTAGTAAGAGACCTGAATCATATTGCCATTTCATTTTTCTGAGCAAAAAAACCCACCACGTTCTAGGCTCATTTCTCATTTTAATTATTATGTTGTTTTCTAAGGAAACTTTGTCAAGGACTGGAGAAATCAGGTCTCATTTAGCTACACACAAAACAGAAGCATATTTCCTGGTGACACTTTTCTGGTCCACTGGGTATTGCTGAAGATGATAGGATCTAGTCATACATTAGTTAAAACACAAAATAAAACTGAGAATGTGGGGCAAAAACCACATGCTGTCGGAAGATCACAGGAGTTCTTTGTCCTCAGGAAAGCAGACTGGGTTAATTCCCCTTTCAGCATTCACAGGATGCACACACCAATGTCCCAAAAAGGCAAAAATAATTCTTAGGCAGAGGTAAACTTTTCCAATTATATTGGCTTGGTTAGCCCATATGACTGTACAAGACATTTAAAAACCAACTTCCACCAATGAATTAAAGAAAGGGTTCTCTGCATTAGTTTGGATTACTATAGTGGAAATTCAAAGCTAAAAGGGAAGGGGGAAAAAAGGATGAAGTGCCATTTAAATCCTTCTATCTATCTACCTATCTAATTATCTACTTATCTCTCTATCTATATTTCTATCTATCTAGTCATCTATTTATCCACTTTTAGCTAAGACCTTCATAGACTATATTCACTGCTCTCAGCCAATGCTCATCAAATCACAAGGAAGGAGGCTGTGTCCATGCCCAGTGGACTGTCTGGAGGGGATGTGTGGGAACCAGTTGGGAATAGACAGGGTGAATTCTTGGTGGAACTGGTTCCTTAAGATCAAACAGCACAGAGAGCTCCAGCCTGGAGGAGATGCCACGAGTTGATATGAGTGGAAGTCAACCCATAGCCACCCTGTGAAGTTTAGACTCACCTACAAGGTAATGCACCTTAACTACCAAAGCTTGTTATGGGAAAGGAGCAGTCAATGGCAGTCATCTTGTGTGTGAGTTAGCTCAGCTGCTGATCTGAGTTCTTTGAGCTCTGCCTCAGGTACACCATGCTCTGGACAAGCTGCTCTTCCACGTGCGTGGCCTCCTCAACCTCTTGACCCCAGCGGGATCAAGTGGGATTAGAGCACCATTGGGTGGTTACCAGGAGGGAGATTGGGGTAGAAGGTCCCAGCCAGAGCTCTGGAGAGGTTTTTGTGCACTTGGGAGGCA
This sequence comes from Numida meleagris, assembly GCF_002078875.1. Classification (NCBI taxonomy): domain Eukaryota; kingdom Metazoa; phylum Chordata; class Aves; order Galliformes; family Numididae; genus Numida; species Numida meleagris. The sequence goes on along the minus strand of NC_034409.1, from coordinate 20,470,124 downwards.
CCCGGCCATCACGTAACCCCAGTGCCAGGTGTGCCTTTCCTCATCCTGAGCCAGATGTGTGCCTCGCTGTGTCAGCCAGCAGGGTGTCACACGTTCCTACAAAGAGGAAGTCTGTTAAACACCATTTTCAGGTCTTCAACAATGTCTAATAAGCTGACTTAGTATGAGGCAGGGGATTCCAAATTCAACAGTTAGTCTGCCTGAGACATGTGCCAAGAACTAAAATGTTCAGGCCTACGTAAGTTACTTAGTTTAAATAGAAACATTTAGTAGGTTGTCAATTTAAGCATTAAAATCTGCAAATTATTTCAGCTATGTCATTATGGAAGTCATTATAATCAGATTTCTGTGGAGGACAGTGACTTTTTCTAAGGAGAGAGTGTTTGCTAGTTGATTTTTGTGAATGTACAAAATTCCCAGAGTGGGCAAATTGAGCTGAGAAGACACAATCCAAGGACAGTGTAAGTCCATTAGGAACATCAGCAATTCAAAACGTGCTACCAAAATGAATTCAGAAAAATCTTTTCTTACTGCGGAATATCGGTATTTTATAAAGCACTCTTAAATCCAATATGCTTTTAGTGCAGCATTTAGTTTCTTGGAAACAAAAGCCATTGCATTCTGCTGAAGAGCCCATAAATAAGTAAGTAAATAAATAAATATTTTAATATAATTAAATCATACCATCTTTGCAGTGCTGCATTATCCTGCTGTTATCAGATTAAGAGTGTTTTTTTTCCTCCTAACTAATCAGATGGAGGGATTAAAACCTGCTTACACCAGGGAAACACAAAACAGCCAGAGGGAGAAAAGCCAATTTGATAGGACAGATGGGCTGGGAGCCTGTGACAAGCAACCTCTTACCATGGCTGTGAAGAAGAGAGGCAGCTTCGTCATGAAAATGGATTGGCAGAAATATATCAGCAACAGCCCTTTGGCAGCCCACAGGATCTACTGTTTGGGGATCCATCTCTGCAGGACACAGATTTTCCAGGAAGTTTTGCAAGAGGGTGCATGAATGTGACATGGATGATTAACTTCATGATGAACTGTCACGGCTCAGAGCATTTATGATACGTTCTGCCTATGGGAGTGCTCCCAAACATGGTTGTATGTGTTAGTGACTGCTGCACCATCTTTATGAGCGCCCTGACCAGTCCCTAACAGTGCAATGCATTTCAAGCACTGCTATGGTATACGCATTTTTAATTGCCCTCACTAAAAGCTCTGCCTCTTATTGAGCACCCCCATCAGACTAATGCCCAGTGTTGCCTTTTTCCTTCCCCATTGTTTGTGGTGCTGGGTGCAGCTCTCTGCTCCTTTAAAACCAAAAGGAGCTTTGTAAGTGTCATCTGTATTCAAAGAAGCTGCTACAGACAGTTTCTGAATCACAGAGGATCAATATTAATTACATTTCACCACTTCAACAATGTACTGGGAAAAAAAAGCAACTAAAAATAACTCAATTCTCCCTGTTTATGTTCTTTCTCCTTCTCAGTTTTCACATTCGATTTCTTTCTCTCTCGTTGTAAACCTGGGACTAGCTGAGATGTATACCAAACCATGCCAGAAAGAAAATTGTCTTTGTGCAGATTTTGGGAGTCTCTGATCCTGAACTAACCTGAGTGGGGTTCTGACCTCCCATCATCCTTGGAGTAGGGCAAAGACACCAAGGAAGATCCTCATCAACAGCTGTACATATGAACTATCATTTTTTCCATCATGCCCTTTCTCTGCTGATGAACTGCTTTTTCATGCATCCTTCCTCTTTCTTACATGAATTTGCTGATCTGCTTTTTATCCTTTCTCCTTTCAGTTCATTTATCTCCTCTCCTTCTTCAGTTTTTCTATCTTTCAGCATGATTTTCTATGATGCATGTGTAGCCATTCACTGCAAATTGCAGAAATTTAATGTTTAGCACCAGAAGTCTTTTACCAGTTTATCTGAGGCTTTCCCTGCATTCATGCTGAAGAACTGCTTGAAATGTTTTGGATATTAGCTTTTTATTTTTCTGATTTCTTCTGTACTTTTCTTCATAGATAGTTCCTTCATTCTCTCCATCTATAATCCAACCTATAAAAAAAGCTTCTTTATGAACCCTCAAACTTTCTAATGAGGTGGATTGCATTTTAAGATGGGGCTTTCCATTTCCCAGTTTCCAAATCATAATTTCACACTGTGATCACTACTTCCTTATGCAGTAAAGGAAAGAAAGTTAGTCCAGCATTTTCATGGCTCTTTAGCATAAGAAGTAATTTCCTTTAAAATTGTTACTCATACTGTTTCTTCATACTGTTACTCATACTATCTTCGTTTCCCTTATTGCTGATCTATTCCTCATTCTTTTTTTTTTGTTGTTGTTGTTGGTGGTGGTGGTGTTGCCATTTAATCCTCATTTGCACTGTGTCCAGCCACTGGCTTCTTTTTCCCTAGCTATTTAATTTCTGTTGGAGGAAGATATTTCTGCTGTAGCAATCCCTGAGAGTAGCCCTCCTCCCACATTAAAAGTAGTAACCTCTTTCAAAGGTTTAATTAAACTGGAACATTTCTGCCAAACAGCGTTAGGCTTCTGCAAGAGGACATCTTGCATTCTGTGCAAGTGATAGCCTGCAAGAAAAGCTTAATTAAAAAAGAGAGAGAGAGAAATCAAAACCTCAGATGTGATTCTCCTCCCTACTTCAGTTCAATTATTCTCAGTTTGCAGGAGAAAAAAGATGCAGAAATGGAAGACGTGGTTCTATATTTTCCAGTGGGTCCTTGTATCTCCCACAAGGATATAACCTGCGCGCACACAAGGACTCATTTGTTCAGTACTGAGGTAGTAAGTAGTTTGAATTTTTAAAAAATTGAGAAAACTGTACATTCCTGTTCCCCTCCCTCCTCTTTTCTATTAGTACTTACTAACAAATGTTAGTAAGGTGCTGCACTGGGTTGGAACGATCCCAAATATCTGCACAGACTGGGGGAAGAACTCCTTCAGAGCAGCCCTGTGGAGAAGTACTTAGGAGTCCTGATGGGCAAAAAGCTGGACATGAGCCAGCAGTGTGCGCTTACAGCCTGGAAGGCCAATGGTATCCTGGGCTGCACCAACAGAGGGGTGGCGGGCAGGGTAAGGGAGGTGATTGTCCCTCACTACTCTGCCCTCATGAGGCCCCGTCTGGAGTACTGTGTCCAGGCCTGAGGCCCTCAGCACAAGAAAGATGTGGAGCTTTTGGGGTGGGTCCAGAGGAGGTGCAAAGATTATCAGAGGGCTGGTGCACCTCTCCTACAAAGACTGAGGGAGCTGGTCTTGTTCAGCTTGGCTCTGGTGAGACCTCATTGAGGCCTTCCAGTTCTTAAAGGGAGCTTATCAACAGGAGGGAGAACCTTCTGTTTAAGACATGGCTTTAAGTCTGTGCTTATGGTTCCTCACATAAACGTATCAATATCTGCTTAAGTGCCATCAGAACTTGAGATCCACTGAAGTCTAAAGCATGTACAAGATTAATAACTATAGTGCTTGAAAAGAGCAAAGATACCTCCTGAACTGGGGCCAGAGGCAAGAAATACATTATGTATAACAACCTCGGAAGGTGTAAGTTTAATGAATAGAGCTTTGAATATCAGTTCTCTGAAACATTATGAAAACATTGGGCAAGCTGGCACTTGAGGTGTAGAAATGCAAGGCCTTTTAAATGTGTAAACTGTCTTTTTTCAAATGATTCTAACTCTTCTTTTTCGTGTTTAACCACACAGTTGAATATTCAGTCTATCTTACTTCATGGTGCATTTTGAATTTGTATGCAGAATAGGCTTCTACAGAAGATATGTGAAATGTTATCACAGTGTCCAATGCTAATAGTTCAACAAACTAAGGAAAATGTGAGTTAATTTTAAGGACACATCTTTAATCTTATGTGTTTCTTAAAACTCAGTTCATTCTTTTCACTCTGCTAAAAATAACTGATAACATGGAAAGTGTTCATATTTTGTGGCTTGTGCTTCAAAGTATTCCCCATATAGCAACCTTGGCCTGGCTGTGAGGCAAACAAACCTCTTTGTGTTTGCTTGCTTTCATTCAGCCTTTTAAAACTGCTTTGCTTTCAAGTTTTCAGCCTAGAGCTGTAAAAAAGCAACTTGATACAATACAGATCCCAGGATATGATGTGATTCATAGGAGATGCACCAAATTTTAAAAGCACTGTTCAGCTGGGAGCTTTAGCAGCTTCAATTAAATACTACATTCAGCCCAAATAAATGGACCATCCTCAAAGATGAGTGAGCTTTAAAGCTGGAGAAGCAAGTTTTTAGGAGCATATGCCAAGTTGTATATTATTTCTCAGTGTAGAATTTAAAAGCTCTGGTAGAAGCTCAGTGGGAGCTAAGGGATGCTGCCTCACAGAGGCAAGACAATGCAAATCACCCCATTGGCAGCACCTTGCCTCTGAGGAGCAGGGTCTGTCTGGATCCTCTAAATTCAATGGATTCCACAAATTCAGTGGAAACGAGACTTTTGCCTTCCACACATGAATTCCCAGCACTATCTCAAACTGTACTATGGGCCATTCAAAATGTTGTCATGTGTCACAAGTATTTGACCGCTGACCACGTTGAAGGTAAGTGAATTTCTGCAGATTGAGAGGAATTTTTTGGTCCATAATCAATATGTCAGAATTTAAGATTAAATCTTGACTTGAAACGTGAAAGTCAAGAAATGCTTATGAAGCTGAAAGTTTCTCTGTTTTGTTGTTTGTTTTTTTCAATTATATCAACGGGCCTAATACAGGCTAATTCTTCTTCCCACCAACCTCAGCTCTTAAAGCATCACAGCCGCTGCAGTGCTATTGCTCCAGCCCCACGGGGAACAGAGAATGTGGATAGAAGAAGAGAGGAGAGTGGAGAGGGAAGAGGAGCGGAGAGAGAAGTTACACATACATATGCAATATTCATATCCAGTTCTCTAATGTATAAGCTATGTGCCCCTGTCACGGCTAGTGCCAGCGGGGGCAAAGACAGTCTTGTGCAGATACCAGCTCAGCACTGGACAACAGACCAGTACCTTCCAGGGGCAGCAAGAGGACCTGCAGTGTGTGCTGATCAATATTTATTGGAGAGTGGAGGTAGAAAAGGGAAACAAGGCAAGCTGCTGAAAGGATGGGGAAATTTTATACTCTTCCTCTGTCCTCCAGAGTTTCTTCTTGGTAATGGATTGCCCTTTTCACAATGCTTGCACCACACTCTTTTCTCAGAAAGCTGTGGCCAAGATACAGCATTGTTCTGATGAAACTTGATCATGACACCTGAGAAAGTGTGAGGCCTCAGCACGTATTTTGGCTTTACAAGGGCCTGCCAGGCTTAAGTAAAAAATGCCTCAAGCTAAGTGCTACGGGGGAGTCCCTTTCTTCTGAGATCTTTTACTCTACATCTGAATAACAGCTTAAACTGCCTCCTTAGGCTGTTCATGCTGAGTGACTGTTTAAAAAAAAACCTGTTCTTAAATACTTGATTTTTATGCAGTGCTTGAAGTTCCAAATTGTTATTCATGGACAGAAGATATATTTACAACAATAAAAACAACTCAGTGGGAAGTTTAACTATTTTATCCTTGCCTTTGCTGTCTCACAAATGAGATGAAGTTCGTTCTTTTCGAGATAGTGCCCTAATTTAGCATGCCTGCACACTGTTTGATAAAGTGTCTGTCTTTTAAATGCTGCACAGATCTCAGTGCACTGAAATTTTACACTGGCAGAAGCATTAAAACACAAATAATAGCATGGTGATCTTTAGAGATGCAAAGGAAACGCAGTTTTGAACGTCTTGGTAGTAAAAGCCCAATATACAGGGCCGCTCCAAAAGTAATGCCTCCTACATTATTATGTTAGTCCATCACTGACAAAAATGCATAGCTAGTGGTGGTGTCTATATTGAAAAATGTGCTTTGTAGTTGAGAATTTGCTCTGTTGAATAGTGTTATTGTGTGCTTTTGTATCTCTTGTTGTTTCCGGGGAAATAAATAGGAGGCATTACTTTTGGAGTGACCTACGTAATATATTAGAGCTGTAAAAGACATTAGTTAAAATAAGTCTTGGCTAAGGTATGGCAAGAAAAACTACATATGAAGATCAGCTTGAATAGCAGCATCTTGGCTCTCGCTTGCAGTTAACTGCCCTGCTGTCCTGGTGCATGTTTTTTCTTGCAGCTGCAGCACTCCCTCTGCTGCTGGTGAATTGCAATGTGCAGAATGACACAACTATCAGGTTCTGTCTGATGACTATGACATGAATGATTACACAAATACAACAAGAGGACAATACCTTTACCAGTCTGGCCACACTAGAAGTTTTCTGCTTGCTTTGATCTTGCACTCTCTGCATTACTCACCGCTCAGTAAAGGTATACAGGTGGAGCATGTGACACAGAATTGTGAGCAGGTTGAACTCATACGATACTTAATCAATGATTTATGTACTTCATGCTACAGATCTTAAAAATTTGAAAAATTGAAGTGTATGACAGCATTGGTGACACAGTCCAGTGAAAGGCCTGACCCATACTTTAATCAGATTTCATACCCCTCTTGGGATGCTGAACTCGTCAGCAGTTCATTCATGGTAGAATCCCTATGACAGCCAGTTTCTCAGCTGATGGACATGCTTATGGGATCATGATCACTTCAGCCAGTCATATGTGGGATGTCCTACCAAGATGCACCTTCTGACTTGCAACAAAAGCCATCTCCTCATTCATTTATGATTCTAACAGTTGCAACATCAATTTGCCTTGTCCCCCAGCATGGCCACTGCTTATACTATGTTGTCTGCTATATAGTTTTGTGGGGTAAGTGAGGAGACTCAACTGGTCTGCTGCAGTTGTTATCACCTTCCCATCTGGACCAGACCTCTGAGCACAGGGACAGCGAGCAGTGACAGCCATCTCCCCAGCAGCACCATGGCTGTCCTTCCTGGCACAGGCCTCACTCCTTGCCCATGCTTGTCTTCCTCGGGCATGGTGGTGATGGGTTCATGGTTGGACTAGATGATCTTTTCCAACCTTAATGATTCTATGATTCCTTACTCCTGCTCATTCAGAACCTTTTTCCCTCAGAACCAGCACAGGAGCTGAGCTAGTAAGCTTGCCTGATCCTGGCTAATCCCATTCAGAGCCTCTCAGTCATTCCTGAACTCTCACCCCATGCTCCAAGTACCAGAGGAATGCTTCAAAAACGGTCAGGTCACCTTCGAGAGCCAGCATGATCCCACAAGCTCCCAGCAGAGTGACTGCACTGTCCTTACACCTCTCCGTTGAGGTCATCCTCACTTGCTGGGAGCCACCTGCAGATTCAGCACGACTGCCTGGATGTGTCATGGACGTTCAGGTGTTACAATGATGTCATGAGCTGTTTCTTGTCAGAGAAGCAAGGAAATGAAAGGAGAAAATACTTCTTTCACTCAGTGATAGGACACTCAGTCATGGGATGAATTCGAGATTCAGATGCATGGCTTGACTCAACTGGTTTATGCAAAAGCTTGTCAAAAGAGAGTATCAAAACCATTTTGTTTAATCACAAATAACATACTGTACCATAATACTAGTCTTGGCTGTGCAAGTGTCAGGGGATTTCGTGTCGCCATGAATCACATGTTATGTTTTGTTTACAGACATTCTGTGGGCAGCGCAGAGTCAGACATACTCTTGTTAATTTGGGACTGTTCTCATTTCAGTGATTTAAGCTTCAAAAGGGAAAGTCCCTGAAACTAGAATGGAAGTTGGATTCCATGCCTTGATGCACCTCCCTCCCACATGATGTTTGCTTGTTAAAAATTTACTGCATGACAGAAGTCAGCACAAAGCTAGATGGATTGTTGTAATAACAGTGACCCATGGCTGGCCTGGGGTTTATCTCCAGGCCCATCTGTATGATGTATGTCAAGGTTACTGAGAATCAGACATTGCCAAAAAAGAGGCATTTCTGCCCAGATTCCTGTGGCCTCTCCTGCCATCTATCCTTCTTTTCTTACAAAATAAAAAGAAAACAAAAAAGTAAACAAAGCGTATGTACCAAAACCAGCACACCAAAGCAGCCAGTTAATAAAGAAAAGAAATACTTTAGGTCAAGGGAGCTGAACTGACCTGCATCCCCCAGCAGACTGTTCAGCTGCCAGAATAACAGCTATTGCAAAGCATATGCATGACCCCATCACTTTTTGTTCTGAAAACATTTCCTGTTGCAAAAGGCTGTTTGGCCCTGGAGCCTCTGTTTTCCTGTGCTTTCCCTGTCAGAAAGTGTGTGGATTTGCATTACTTGTATCAACACAGCGGTCAGCAATATTTAAAACATCATCAAGGCGCAGGGAGTCAATGGCATCAGTTCTGACTGATTATTATTTACTGACTGAAAATTGATTATTTTTGTAGTGGCTCTTGCCAAGTATATTTACTAGAAAAATATTACCCATTCCTGTACCAAAGTGTCTGCTCAGCACAACTCTGCTACCTGTGAATACCTCAGCTCCTTCTAAATAAGCCACAGCAGCACGAAGCTGCAATCCGATAAGTAGCCCCACCTTTCCTTTAATGCTAGCTCAGCCGCCTTTGCTCCACACACAGTGTGCAGCACAGTTGTGCCCCTCGGATAAGTGCACACAGCAAAATGAAAGTGTGATTTTATCACAGGTTGGTAACAACACTTATGATGCTTTAAGATCTCAGTCCCTAGCACATGCTAGCAATCAAAGCAGGCACAACCAGAAAAAATCAAGGCAACAAAAACTTGCTCATTGTTACACTCTTGTTCATTGGGCCCTTCCCCACAAGCCTCTATCTCCTTCTCAGCCTTCCCAGGCTGTGAGGATACAAAGCCAAGCTGCACGACTGTGCAGGAGCCAGCATCGGGAGGACATAAGTGTCACAGGGTGAAGGATTTATTTCTCTAGGAAATGTAAGCTAGTGGTGGAATGTCCCTAGGTGTAAGCCAATGCAGGAGTGGTGTTCTTCTCTCACCTTTGCCTGCTCATGTTACTGGGTTGTCAGCTACTTGTACTGGAAGAATCTAAGGTCTCTCCAGGCCTGTTTTCTGGCCTGTTCTGATGCTTCAGACCCCCATGCTTAATGTCCTGATGCTCTTAGTACTCCATTGCAACCACTGATGCTCATTTGATGCTCCAGTGGTGCTGTGACCCAGATGGAAACGTGTGTACTTGCATATCCTACCAGTCACGTATTCCCTCCACTGTAGATATGCAACCTTTTAGAGAGACCCTCACTCCCATACAGGGTGAACACCTAAAACTTTTTAGGGATTTTATTCTCTGAAAAAAGCCCCAGTGAAAAAATGTAAGAGTTATTACTGTTGTACAAGAAATGGTGGAAGAAAATATAGAAGATCAAATCCAGAAAGTCAGCTTTGATGTCCGTATCAGTTTGTATACAACAATTAGACACAGAAGTCTAACACCAGGAACTTCAAAACTCAGCCTTATACTCCTAGCGCCTAAGTCCACTGATATTTGGGTTTTAACACTAAAGGTCCTTTGCCTATAGGTTTGCTTTTTTGAATAAATGGAAGAGACTCAGATTCAGGCCTAACAGCTCTTATCTCTCACACCTGAGCTAAGATCTAAAACTTAGGCTTTCTTGAAGTGTATCCATTGAGCTCCTCCTCTCAAAGGTGTGCTCCAGATGGTTACAGTACTTAGGAAAAGAGTGGCTAGATTCTGTGCTTCCTTATTCTCATACAGAATCAGAACTGCCCTTTTCTCTCCTTGCTTTCTTTTCCTTCATCCACCAGGATGCTGAGGACTTGTGTTATGCAAGTATAGCAGTGCTTTTAATTTTGTTGTTTGTAGCAGCTCCATTTTGTAAACAATTAAATATTCCCTAAGAAAAAGAGATATAATTACTTTAAATGTAAAAAAAATAAAAAATTGTTCTTGATGTCTTGGTTAAAGCAGTGACTGGAATCCAGACATGTTATACAACAGAGGAGCATCTTACTTGCCTTCCTGCTTGTTCAGTCTTTAAATTCTGTCTGTACAAAACCCTACACTTTCTCTAGGACAAACAGGTTCTCCTTCCCATCCCACCTTGATCCAATTGCACTTGCCTTTCTTCTCTCCCTTCCTCCATGTCTTTGAACCTGAGGACTGGTACAGCCATAGGCAATGGGCAGAAATATGAGGCTCAGGACAGTGAGTCTGGAGGAAGAATTAAAATCATACTTCTCACTCACAAACAAGTTTTCCTGCTACTGAAATCTTGTACAGCAAGGTGCCTGCTTCTCCCAGGTTTACAAGAAAGGAGTGAACCTTCCTCTAACACTTGCTAGGTACTGAATCCCTGTGCATGTTTGGCACTTTATTCTTGGGTGTATTCCTCTTCAGAGGATTGAACATTTTAAGCCTTAGGAAAAAATACTCTTTTTAAGTATGTGGACCATCCAAATGACATGATTTGCACAAAATCTCATAGCACGTGTATGAGAACACAAGAACTAAACCTGGATTTCTCAAGGTCTTCCCCTCTCTGGTTGATAACAGACGTGTCTGTTGCTTCGTGGAAGGCCCAGGGCTGTGCATGGCTTATAGTAAGCAAAAGCAAAAGGGACAGGATTCAAATTGTGCTGACGTCTGTCTGCTCACCTATAGCCACAGCTGGGGCTGTAACTTCCTTCTTCTTGTGGCTGAAAGTGGGACAGCTGCTGTTTTAACAAATCACTTGCAGAGGTATGGAGTATTTTACTTCTTAAAGCCAACTGTCCCATTCAAAAAGGGAAACAACATTGCTGTTTGAGCAAGATTTATTTATAATAAAAATATACTTCTATCTCTTAAAATCAGATTTCTCTTTAATTCTCTTTCCTGCATCGACGGGAGAAAAGAACGGGGGAAAAAACAGATAACGAACCCTTTGGCTTCAGTCACTGTTTGCTGTTTGAGAATCCACTAGCTCCTGTATGAAGGCTTTAAAATCACAGAAAGCTATTTCCTGCGTGCCTTTCCATTCAGCTCAGAAAATTCATCATGATAACTTCTAATCACAGCATTTCCCTGTTACAGGATTACAACCTACTCCTGTTCAAGGGAGTGAAAAAATACCATGTTTCTGGTTGACTTGACTGGGAAAGCTGCACACGCAGGGAAAGGCATGGGGCATGTGATTGCTTTCTGGAACAGTAGAGCTATTAGCTGTGTGGCAAAGGCCTAGAACTGGAAAGATTTTGTTCATTGTGTTGGGGAAATTATTTGATTGACTGCTGGAGATTGCCATATGTGTGAAACATTTGTGCAGTTTCTTTTCAGTGATTGCAATTATTTCATTACATAAAAAGGAAAGCTACGTTTACAGTCTGAGCATCCTCCTCTGTTGCCATTTCCTCTCAAAGCATCACCTGTCAAATTCCCCGTGCTAAGGACAATCACCTACACCCGTGGATCTAATGGAACATATTTACCTCTAAGCTCAACTTACTAATTTGTATCTGAGAAAGCAAAGTCAAACCTTGATTAAGCTTTTGTTGCTTTTTGATTGCTTGTTGATTAAATATTGCATAGATATTATCAGTTGAGATTGAATTATGCTTACTGCAGATCTCATGAATGGAAAGGGAGAAGGTCAGTGAGCCTGAACTCAGTAATTTTGTTACTCATGCTCTCTTAGCAATAATCCTTTCAGGCTATTCACACATCCATACTATCTGCGGCTCTCTCTACAGACAGATAGTTCCCTGCCAGGCAGATCCCTCCAGCCACGCAGCCCAGATCTCTCAGCAGAAAGGCAAAAAGTGGACATAAGGCAATAAAGAGAGCACAATCCAGTAGGTCAAACCTTGTCCTTCTGGGAAAGCTGAGGAGAGAGAATGTGTGGTCAGCACAGCAGTGGGGGCTACAGCCCATCTGCCTGTCATTTTTTTATCTTCTCTGCCATGTGGGACTGCAGGAAATGTCTTGTTTTGGTCAAAGACAAATAGGAAAGAAAGGAAGCAATGAGAAAACACATTCACACTATTGGAGTGAACATCTAGGAAAGGAATGTCTAGGAATATTTAGAGAAAGCTCTTCTCCCTATTAAAGCAGAAATGCTGATAACAAGGCTTGTGTGACTACAGAATGAAATAACTGAATATAGGGTACACCTGAAGCAGAATCCTGGCATCTTTAATTTTAAACGAAAAGGATGTTTTCTGGCATACCCAACTTTTCATGCCGTCATGAATACCTGAGCTCTCTTGTAGTTAGGTTTCGTGGTACAGCATAATTTTGAGGTACAATGGCTCACTGGTCAAAGTGAATGAGTCAGGGGTCTGGGCCTTCCCAGAGAAGTCTTTCTTGTGCTGTTTCTTATCCATATGTTGTGATCTAGCTTTTATTTCTTTTTGTCATTTTGTCTTTTGTTTGTGTAACTTGAAATAGGAATGCCACAGCACTGGGAGGGAATCTCAAAGGTCGAGACCAGGCTCCTGTTTTCATCAAATATTACAACAATCACAACCGGTGCAAAACTGTGCAGTATGAATGCCTTGATGGGGTCCAAACTTAACAAATGGTTATTGTTTGAGGAATGAGAGTCCTTCCATCCGGAATGAAGCTGGAATCCTAAACTGGTAATGAAGGAAAAGGAGAAGCCAGCTGAATGAAACTAAAAAGTCCTCATCAACTTGCATCTGCTGCAATGCAAGGAAACCACTTGTCCAGAAAGCAAAAAGGCTTCAAAGGTCTTCAAAATCTACTGCTTCACCTGCATGAGGAGTGTGGGAGTTTCTAACAGATAGTGACATAATTTATTGATCATCTGAGAATAAGGGATTTATACTATAGCTAGAATTTCTGTAAGTCAGCACACAAAATAGTGCTGAGATTGAATGACTTTGCATGAATGACTCCTGAGCTCTCATAGCAGAGCCAAATAGGAAGGATAAAATTTTCCCAGTACACGGATGAACTGGGAGTTTGGTGGGCCATCATGAGTTCAGTAACCTAAGCAAGGGGCAGCAAACTGCAGGAGGAGTGGCAGAAATGGTACATGGCCTGTCTGGAACAGCCATGGGGCTCACTAGTGCTTGGATTTCACTGAGTACAAAACCCAGTGGGATTACCAGCAGCCTCTATTTGTATACAGACAAAATATTGCCACTTCACTGAGCTCCTCCTAATGTGCTTGTTGTCTACATTTGAGGAAAAAAGACTGTCTAGCACAGGACCCTTGAAATCTTGCTAACTCTCATTTCAATAAGGTTTGCTAGTTTGTTGTATGCATACTGAAGCAAGCCCAGACATGGATTTGGGCCTCAAAAATTTGCTGATAATTGCTGAGTTTGGGAGAGAGAAGTGGTAAAGGTGCTTGTTAGATTCAGTGTCATCACACAGACAAGACGCAGATCAAATGGAAGAAGTAAATGGGCGCTGTTCAAAGACACTCATTATTTTCAGAAGACAGTAAACAACTAGAATTTTTGAATACACAAGAAAAAAAAACACTTTCAAGTGGAGGTTGGTTCAAGGTTTATTCCTTCCATATTTTGAAAGAGGAAAAGTTGGGAAAACCTGTAAAAGGAAAAGTTTCAGAATACTGGGAGCTTCTAACATGCCTACTGGGGAGATCCTGCAGAGCTTTCTAGAAGGATGATTGCCTACAGATGATGCAATATTTGCTAAAGCTCTCTGTTTTCAAATGGAAAGATAAAGACTAGTAAAGAGAATTAGTTTCAGTGGTCCTGTTTACAAACAATCTGAGGTTTTTAAGAAAATATGGGGCTGTATCCCAAAGCAAAAATTATTGGAACTGCTGGAAGAGGCATTTTGCTGACGTCTTTCAGAAGAAAGCAAGAACATACTAGGATGGGTGAAACAGAAAATCATACTCAGAAAAGAAGCTGCTTAAAAGCTCATCCTCTGCTTCACAGTACTGCAAAAGAGAAGTAGATCTCTTGAGGTATACTGGTGGGTAAGTGGGGTGGGATGGAGCACATTCCTGTGGCTGTAATGAAGGACAGACTCACAGCCATCTCTGTGATGATTTACAGAGCACCCCTAGCATGGCATAAAAATCACTATCTGTTATCTACATGGAAGGATATACTTGGCTTATTAACTAGTGGTAAGAATTTCCTTCAGTGTAATCCTACATAAAATTGAAACTGGTGTTAAGAAACATCAGCTTACCAAAGTTGTTACTGTAAAAGAGGCCAGTGTCTACAACGAAGTGCTGACTCTGCCGGTAAAGATGTCCTGTGCAGGTTCTCCTTTCTCTGGCAAAAACAGTAACTTCACATGCATTGAAAAATTATGTCTAAATGCCTCTTGCCTTTGCTTGTAGGTCTCTTATCTCTGCCAAGCTTAATTACGCTCATATTGAAATCGAAGCCCCAGACAGGCTCTGGGGATGTAGCAGGTTTTACCACAGGTCACTGTCCTGTCAATGACATGTCCACTCAGAGAAGACACTGGCCACGATCATCACTTTTGAAAGCCCACTGCTATGCCATTCATGTTCAAAGTTCCAGTCGGCAAGAGAATGTGGCCTGGTGGTAGTTTCACCATTAGCAGCAGATAACAGTAAGCAAGCAGAAACAAGGACAGTCAGTGTGTTTTGCTACAGGCTGAGCAAAACTTTAAGAAAACTGAGAATGGTTAATTCTCTATTAATAATAGAATATAATACAAAAATGGACTAGCTCAGAAGCTTCCCTGTGGCCACAAGAACTGTGTCATACAACATTTTTTCATAAAATAATCACCTCCATGCAAGTTTTTACAGTTTTTGCTCACCCTTCACAGAGTCACAAAGGAAAAGATAATCCTTTTCTTAAAAGAAATACACTGCAGTAATGGAAACACTGCAGAAACACCACTTCTAGTGGTCTGTAGGACAGGGTAGGATAGGATAGGATAGGATAGGATAGGATAGGATAGGATAGGATAGGATAGGATAGGATAGGATAGGATAGGATAGGATTAGAACTCTTTTCTGATCAGAAATTAACAATTTTTAAATTGGCATATAGTAGGGTAGTGATGGTGAAAGTAACACCTGTAACCCAGCGATCTGGGAGGTTGCCTCCAGCCCCATATACCCTGCAGCCTCTCCTTGGATGCTGTCCCCAACAAGGATCTCCTCACCTCTTTGCCTGGCTGTATACTTGCTGCAGCCAGGATCTGCCTCGCTTATGTCTTGCAACAGCTGACAATCCCACTCCCTTCCAGGCCCTCTGATCTTATGGAGATTTAGTATCCCCTTTGTTAAGCTCCAGTTTATAAAGATACTAAAAGACTTAATGTCTGATATTCAGGGCCCTCAATTGTTTCTCAAAAGAACCTTATCTCTGTTATTGCTTTTATTTGCTTTTTTAACTGTGTACAGTCACGTACAATAATAAAGAACAGGTAGACAGTGGCGCCAACTTATATTTATTTTTGAAATATGAGTAGATATCTGTCATATGTCTCCACAACCCTATATGCAAAGGTTTATGGCTGTATTTGCTTTAAGAGGACAATACACATATAAGAAAATTGATCTATGAGCAGAGCTTACGTAGTACATGAAAACAGAGAACTAACAAATTACTCTCTCACAACGGTTTTGTGGGATCATTGAGAGAAATATGATGAGATTGCAGTAGATACATGGTCTGAATAGCTTTAAGGATCCCGTATGTATCAAATACATCCTGAATGAGGATGAAATTTTGAAAAACGTTGCCTTTATTGATGGCAGCTTTTGAACAGAATGTGGATCACATGGATCGCAGTTTTAATCCAAATGCTGTTTGAAATTATTTGAAGCACATCGCATTACTGTCTTACGATCCTGCCATAATAATATTAGCGGAAAGCTGGATCCAGATATTTAGCAAGCAAAGTATGTCATGGGTCCAAGTG
Organism: Numida meleagris; assembly: GCF_002078875.1. Taxonomy (NCBI): domain Eukaryota; kingdom Metazoa; phylum Chordata; class Aves; order Galliformes; family Numididae; genus Numida; species Numida meleagris. The sequence goes on along the minus strand of NC_034409.1, from coordinate 20,454,269 downwards.
TGCCTGGTAAATGCACAGTGTGCCAAGCCACGCAACAGCTGTTCCACTGGGTTTATCAAGCTCCTGTGAAGCCTCAGCAGAGGGCATGCCTCCGTACGGTTTGTCATTGCCTTTGCTGCTCAACATCTGCCGTGTAATTTGTCACATTACAGCCATTATTTGGAGTCCTGCTGACACACTTGTTCTGAGCAACCAGAATTCTCTTCAGCAGGGTCCACTGCCAGGATCTAAAGCTGAAACTGAGAAGGTGACATTACAGAATCAACGAGGAGGATCTTGTTTGTTACTGAAGTAGAAAATCCACTTCTCACCTTTGTGGAATAGCACACTGTACAGTGGAGTCATGCTGGTGGAAAAAACCCAAACACCTGCAGATAGGTTGGAGAGGTTCATATACTATAGAACAATTGAATTTGTACAATTTTTCTGAGATAGCTGGAGGGCTGCATCCTTACAATACCTCAAACAATGACTGAAAAACACAGCAATGGGGAATGATGCGGTAGTTTTGGTATGATGAGGGTGAGCGTAGCTGCTTTATGGGAAATGAACAGCTCCAGATTGAAGCACAAAATTCCGTAGATGAGTAGCAGATGGCAAATGAAGACATGTGAATACGTGCATCCCATATTAAGCTAGGCTGATACTTTATTAATGATTTTTCTTCTGTTTTTACGGGTTTTGGCATTGATAACTGCTTCTTTTAGCCATTCACAAAGAGTTAAAGATGAATGAGAATACACAAATTGTTCTCTCTTAGCTGCAAGTTTTGCATTCCATTAGCGCTTACCACATTTTGTAGCATTGATGCTCACAGGAATCGGCCAAAGCAGTCTTACAGATGTAGCTATTCTGTGCAAGTTTGTACAAATATACATCCACAGCAGTTGAGAAGCCCTGTGAGTAATGCATTCTATTCATATGGACTGACTGTGTAGAAAGAATACAATTTTAGGTAAAAGGATGACTGATGAATACAACTGGTCCAATTCATAAATGTTTTTTGATTGCGGCTAGAGGAATTCATAATTAGGAATGCACAGCAATTTTAAGGGTCCCATGGTGTTTCCTTCAGAGCCAAAAGAGACAAGACAATGGTCATCTAAGCAGCTTTCCTCAAGTGTGATTCCTTATATGTATTGGAAAAGCAGAGAGCCCAGCTTCTGTTGGCTCTTACACACACATCTGTTTTTATCTTCAGAGTCTCTTCAGAGTCAAGCAGGTGAAATTTGCAGCTGATGTTTATCCAAGACATGAACTCAAATTAATGCATTTGGAACAATGTGTTCTTGTTCCCATTCACGTAATGAAATTTGTCTCTGACTTGAATGGGAACAGTGCTGGGCTCTCTGCAACTACTGATTATGCATGTCAATATTAGGCTGCGTTTGAATTATGCTGTATTATGCATAAGAATAAAGTATCATGGAGTTGTGAGACACAAGACAGCATAATTACATGGATCGCAAGAGAAAGACAAAGCAAAACATGCCATATACTAATGGCCCATCTCAGTCTTGCCTCATTATATCTGGACCTTTGTTTACTAAATTAGGAATTATTTTAAAGTTAAATCTGTGCTTATTTTTTTTTTACAATTATGGCTTTGTTCTGAAAATACATACACTGAGAAGCCCTTGTTGACATGACTGAGCAGGATATTATATTTGATTAAATTCACTTTGGAGACTTGTGATGCTGGTTGCTAACATGTTCGCTGTCCCAATCGCATTGAAAATCCAATATCAGCGTGAGCTTAGATTAATACCCATATGTTGCTCCCAGATGAAGAAAACATTGCCACCGTGTACTGGCAAGCTGCGGGAGGCTGAGATGTGGTTTGCTATTAGGGTTGGGTAAAGGAGGCTGTTTGATTTTTTTCAGTTACATTCAGTCGAACGGATATGAGAAAAAATTCCCACCCTGTGTCCACAGCAGTATGAAAGGAATATTTGAAAAACATTGTTATCAGTGTCTGCAAAAAATAATCATAGATAGCACGAGTGCTATTATTATCTGAGGCAGTATCAGTATTACATATATTTATCTTTAAGGTAGGGAAACAATCTGAGTCTCAGTTCATAAATGGAAAGGTGGCACTGAGGTACAAGGGATCGACCCAATTTAACACAGAAAATGTGGGAGACAGAAACAAAGCCCCAACACTGACATCTAAGTTAGAATCCATCTCCTCAGAAATAACAAAAACCTATACCTGACATATCATGATGATGATATAATCCAGATTTTTTTTAAATCTTCAGTCGATGGCAGGATTCCTCAGCAGGTTTTGTACTTTCTTGTCGGAGACCTGGATTTCCCATAATCAAATTTGAGGTCCAAAATGATCAGTTACATTTCAACAGCCTTCTTCAAAGCAAGGCCCTTACTGTGCAAGCAACAAAGCTCCGTTGCAGCATGATACAGCAGACTTGGACCGGGGCAATTTATCTGAATCAGCTTGGGTGGTATATAAGGTTACCAAATGGGCATTTTGTGGCAAAGGGCAAGTCAAACTCATGTTAACAGAAATGAGGTTGATACAACCTGGCAGGCAAATGCAACAAGTGTCTTGTAATTCAATGACAAAGATCCACAATCTCTTGCAAAGCAATATCATGCAAACTGATGCATTAGGACCAGCTAATGATTGACTTGCTATTTACAGAGAGCTCCATTAAGCCTCTCCTGCTGCCTGTACTTCATCTTTACGTCATTATAAACAGTGACAACTTTCCCATGGTATAATTACATATTTGTAGACATGGTTTCAGAAGTTCACAAGAACCTGAAAATAAAACCAGCATAATTGCTAATTACCACAATGTTTTATTGTTCGCAGTAATGCATATAACATTCCTCAATCAATTTTTTGTTTCTTAACATGTCAGTTATTACTTACAACATTTTCAAAAGCAGCAGGATAGAAAAGATCTTCATGACATTCTCAGTTTTATTTTATTGCTATTTTTTTTGAGTGGTGAGATCTATTGGTGGGCATCTTCAAGCTCAATACTAGGACTGTAAGAGATACGCTGCCCTGAAACGTCACCGATGCTTTGTAAACCTGCTGTTAGCTTTTCCCAACATTTACAGCAGTTACGTGGAGAGCAGTTACAGGTCAGTTCTGCTGACATCTTGAGTATCCCAAAGACCTGGTTTTGCAGTACCAGGATTCTATCTCCAACCAGAAAATGACATGCATTCAGTACTCAGCATTCTTTCTTCCTGGTGAGTTTTCACGTCTACTGTTTGTGTCAGTGTTGCAGTTACACATATAAACAACCCGCCAGCCTGCAAAACAGTATCCAAAAGCAAACAGCTGGGCTCACCGAGAAGGCTGCCTCTTCTTCCTCCGGCTGCAGGCAGGAAGGGACAGGGCTGGCCTTACAGGAGGGGTTTGGAGACCCACACCTGTCTGGGTCCAAGGCTGTTCACGTGCGCTATCCGCCAAGGTCTCTGGATGTGGGCTATTTTTATAACATATGGATTTTAGCTCATGGATTTAATGAAGTCTTGGTTAATGAAGTCTTGATTTAATGAACTTTGGTTTTAAGAAACTAGTTAGTTAGTCTTACTGAATAGAAATGTCAGTATAACTCACCAGGGAGGGTGAGCAGGTGGTTATTGTGGTATAAAGGTGGTTCATTCTGTGGATATGTTTCCTAATATCTCCCTCGTTACATGGAAAAGAACATCATATACATAGTATCCAATAAAACAAGGTAATCAAATGCAATCTCCTTGTAATGATTGCAATACAAATATCTGACAGAAGTTCATAGAAGACAGGAAATTGAGACAGACTGTAAATATCAAGCAGACGGAAAATTGACTCCTGTGGGAACTGCATGATTAAAAGCTTGGGCAGATATGGATAGATCCAAGCTCCACAAATTGTTGCTGGAATTAGCAAGAAGCAATCTAACACGTGGTGAGTGGGTGAAGGCCAGAGGCCAGCATGCTGCAAGAGACAGATTAAAGTCAGCAAGTAGGATTATTTGCTTCATTTTGGGCATTGTGAAAGATTTTGGCCTTCTTTAGGAGGGTGGAAAGGAAGCACTTCTTCCTGGTTTGGTATAGAGTGACTGCACTGTTATTCTAATTTTAAAATACAAAATGGTGGTACTGAGAAAGATAAGTCACACAGTGTGTTATTTTCACACCACTTACTCTGTGCCCTCAGCACAGAAATTCAGTTGGGACCAAGAAGCGGGCTCTGTAGACCAGAGGTGTTTGTTGCACTGGAGCAGGGGGAAATGAGGACAAACCGTGGCTGCAGGAGCACTGAGTGCCCACCGAGTGGATGGTTCGAAAGGGCCTCACTAATGCTAGCCACTTATGTTTTAACCTGAAATGCACTGAGCAAGCACCAAAGTTGCTGGCACTGTTCACTTGGGGAGCCCCAGTACAGAAGCCCTGTAATGCAATGTGGTCTGGGGCTTCAGAGCTGGAACTTGAGCTGTACAACACCTAGAGCACCCGTAAAAGCCATCATGCTTGCAGTTATTCATGCCTACACGTTCCGTGTGCTCAAGGTGACGTCTGCCATGGGGCTGATCATCCTTTGGGCAACACAAATTCCTATACCACGAGCAACTGATGGTATTGGAACACAGCAGACTTCTATGAGGTTCTGAAAGGAGAGGATCTGCATTCGCTGCTGATTCAGGCAGAAGCAGAGCGATGCCCACACACTGCCTCGGTGCAAGCAGGCTGCGTGCGGGTAGGGTACAGGTGCCAAAGGAAGCATAGGAAGTTGCAAAATGAAATCATACACGCTGATTCCGCAAGTCACTGATATAAAGTGTGTTCTGAAAATATGAACCAATACGCAAACCAGAGGACACGTTTTAGTTGCTGTGCTTGGGGCATTTAACGTTTTCAAGACTTGTCCCGTAATCTTCATGGCTTGAGTCTTGCTCGATGACAAGCGGAGGCGCCCTGGTGAGCGCACTGCGCAGCGAGCTAATGCTGTCAGGGGAAGTTCCAGGTGCCGGGGGACTCCGGTACCTCCAGGAGCTCCGTCAGAGCGGCCCGCGGCTCCTCCCGCCCCGCCGCACCGCGCCCACCGCCGCTCCGCCCCGTCCCCTCCGAGCGCCACACCGAGCCCGGACCGCGGCCCGGGGCTGCGCTGCGGCCCCTCCCCGCCGGGCTCCCCGGCCCGGCACTGCCCCCGGCCCGGCCGGCCCGCCGCCTTCCCCTCCCCTTCCCCTCGCGGTCCCTCCTCCCGCCGGCGCCTGCCGTGCCCGCCTCGCTCCGCGCTCCCCGCCCCGGCTGAGGGGCGGCCGCCGCTGCTGCTGCCTTTGCCGGCGGCGGCTCCGCCAAAATGTCCGAGCGCGGCGGCTTCTACCGACAGGAGCTGAACAAGACGGTGTGGGAGGTGCCGCAGCGCTACCAGAACCTCACCCCCGTGGGCTCGGGCGCCTACGGCTCCGTGTGGTAGGTGCGGGGCCGCGGGCGGGAGCCGGCAGGTGCCGGGAGCGGGGCGGCCGGCCCCGGGCCCCGCTCC